>NC_092860.1:149330997-149365347 GCF_032062135.1 Pyxicephalus adspersus | reverse complement strand
GTTTAAAAAACTTTTTTTAATACCCAAAATAATCACCTTAATCTATGGCAGGTCCAACTTTGGGAGTAAATGTCACTGGCATTGGACTTCTTTACCATACAGTTGTGACTACAAGTTGTGATGACTTTAAGAAGAGGCAAACAGTCTACTGGATCCATCCATTGCTACTTCTGAATAAGGTGGCCAAGTAAGGTGCTTCAGCAGGCATGGGGGTGCAAAAAAGGCAGGATGCTGCCTATGATGCTGAAGATGTTCACAGATCATGTAAGATGGGTGTTAGCAATGGAACAGCGTTAGATCAGAATATCAGAAGTGCCAAACACAAATCAAGCAAGAGGTGACACAGTGTAAAAAGTGCTCAGAATTACAGGTAGTCTCCGAGTTAGGGACATCCAAAATCGACGACTCCTAGATATAAACAGGCCTGCTCGCTCGTGTGCAGGGCAGATGCTTGATGGGGGGGCAATTTGCATGACTTGCAGGAGAAATCTTTTGCTAAACACAGCTGAGGTTGTGGGTGATCCTAGGGGTTGAATTCGTCTGCAACCTCTTGTAACTCTTTAATCACCAAGACAAACTATGCAGTTGTTTCTTTTTGCATATCAAAGCACAGCTTGCTCCAAAACTTAGTGTATGTCCAGGCTCCTTACATTTTTTTTGCTTTGTTTGTGATTAGCTCACAATGAGGATTTTTTACAGTAACTGACACCACTCTACCTCGTTATATGTTGAGACAAACATCTGTCATATTTGCATTTATTAAAATAATGTACCTGTTCTGACTTACATACATATTCAACTTAAGAACAGACAGCATGGTGGCTCAGAGGTAGCACTCCAGCCTTTGCAGTGTTGGGTCTCTGGTTTGAATCTTGGCCAGGATGCTATCTGAATGGAGTTTGCAGGTTCTCCCCGTGTCTGTGTGGGTTTCCTCTGGGTACTCCGGTTTCCTCCCACATCCCAAAAACATGCAGTAAGGTTAATTAGCTTCCCCTCAAAAATTGACCTATGATAGGGACATTAGATTGTGAGCTTCTTTGGGGGACAGTTAGTGACATGACTATCAACTTTGTACAGCGCTGCGTAATATGATGGCACTATATAAATACTGTCTAATAATAAAAAAAAAAAAACCTACAGTCCCTATCTCGTATATAACTCGGGACTACCTGCATCTTTGTGATAAGGATGCACATAGAGTTTTTTCTACCTTCAAATTATGACCAAATACATACCAAACTGCTAAGTGGACAAGAATAATGAGTCAGCTTTCAGGGAACTGGGACAAATGGAACAGGAAGATCTTTAAAGCTAGATCCTTGGCACTGCCCACAACCCTCTAAAGAATTATGTTATTCCTTAGAGGGTCCATCTTTGGGAAAAAAAAAAACTTGAACTCTCAAAACACTTATCTTAATCCATGGTGGGTCCACTTTTAGGAGTAAACATCATGGCCTGGTTCAGTCTTTTTATTGGATGTCCAGTGGCAGGGTAAGGTTTATTTCAATATAACAAAGTCTACAGGGTCTGATGACATTAGGAAGAGGCAAACAGTCTACTGTGTCCCTCCATCGCCACTTTTGGATCAGGGTGGGCAGATAATGTGGCCATCTTAGGAACATCAGTAAAAAGGAGCTGCAAAAGCTCAGGAGCCTGAAAGAATGATGCTGAAGAATTTCACGGATTATAAAGGAAGAAGACGTACTTTGACCTACTTGCCCTGGGTGCTAAAAGACCTTGTTTTGGCACAGCTCCCAGAAACATCACCAGTGAAGGGCATGGGTTGCAAAATTAGGTTCTAGGTTGAAAAATCAGCGCTTTGCTCATGCAGTGCAAAGCTACAGATTAATTTTAATATCCTCCTTTTCCCAACAACAATTACCTACCTACAAAAACTACCAGCCTTCCTTCACTCACGTGCTATACCATAAAGATGCCAATAGCAAGCAATGGTGCCAAAGCTAACTTAGGGCTAAGAAATCTTTACATCTCCATGTGAGAGCACTGGAGCTATGAAGCATGAGCGGTAGAGAAGTGACCTTTCCCGCCATTCCTCGATGTACCAAATATCTTCTTCACTCCTGGTAGATAAATGGAGCAGCAACAGAAGCAAAGCAATGGTAGGTACAATTAATGCTGCTGATGGTGCTTTTTAACTTAAATACTACACTTTAGTACTATGGCATACAGGCCTTTTTATAAAGACATGTGCAGTATATATCAAACAGGCTGGACAGATTGGTTGCACATTGGTGGGGGGGGGTCAATAAAAATCACTAAAACCCATTCAGTGTAAAGTAATGGTGCTTATTGTTTTACATTGTAAATGAATGGATTCCCAATGGAGAACTGCTGTCCGTAGTGCTGAATATTTCCATGGTGGTACGCTATATTCCCAGACATTTCACAGCGATGTTTTAGGAGAGTTACTTTCTTTCTTTAAGAATGCAGAAGGTCGTATGGGCTGGTATTGGGCAGGGGATCGATAGCTAGCTGCTGCCTTGCAATGGGAACCCACTCTTTATACATGGAAATCCAAGAGCTTGTGGCTCCTATTGAGGCATGAAAAAGTTATAATACAAAAAGTTTCACAACCTATACATGGGCAAATGATAAAATAACAAGTGGTGGTAACCTGTGGAGTGCCAATTCCAAATTTGCTGGAGCAAAAGGGATTTGCCAGCACTTGCCAACAGCACATTCACAGCCATATAACTACTTCAGTGTTGCCAGCAGGAGAGGGAAGTAGATCATTAAATCTAACATCAGCATCTGCATAATGATTAACCTAGGCTTTCATAAATATGCCCATTAAAAAGAATTCTTGCCATCTTTTATTGCAATGGAATATAATTAGCAAATTTAAATTGAAAGTTTTTTTAGACTTCATACAGATGTTGAGAGGCTCCACACATTTAACATATTTGGGGCATAGAGGTAGAAGCAGAATTTAGTGTCCCATAATTAATAATAAAAAATCCAGAAAGTTACGGAGACATAAAGGGTTAAAACTGTCCAAAATAAGTCTTGGTGCTGGAGTTCTCCAACAGAATACATTAAATATGTTAAACATTACAAGAGTTTGCCCGGAGCAGGGAGGAATTCATTATAAGTCAAGGTGCCATGACTTCTGCCGGAGGCTGCGGAATATTGATGATTTGTTTAATTAAAATAAACGACACACTTTCCCTGACTTGTGGGTCAGTGGCAATTTAAAATTTGCAGAAAGTGTTAACTTTATAGACAGAATGGGGAGCATTTACTACGTGGAGAGCCGGAATGTGGATTGGACATTCTCGGTTGTGTTTTGCATCCTTATTTATTTTTTTATTAACTGAACCTTTTTTTTCCTATTACGTAAATATTTCTTCATTCAGCTTCTGTATTGGTCCTGATAGTCATTGTGTGCTGGACAGAAAATGATGGAAAATCCAAAATGTAATGGTCACAGGAAGGCAAGGGAATCTTCCAATGGGTTTACCTGTGCCAACTATTATGGATTTTTCTTAACTCTTAACTCTTCTTAAGGTTTGGATTGAGCAAGTCAATGTTGATTTGGAAGATTTCACTTAACTCCAAAAAACAGCAAACTGAGGGGAAATCTGTCGAAGTTGTCACAGGATGAGGTGCTCCATTGGATGGCTTCTTCATTGTTCTCCAGAACAATTTGAGAGGGTTAAACCTGGTCTTCTGGTGGGGACATTTACAGCAATAAAGAACCTGATAGGAGGTTAAATCTTCTAAAGGCTTCCAGAATGGGTGACCTAAAGGGCAATTCCAGTTTTCAACACCCCCAGTCTATCGGGAAAACCACAAGCCCACATTTATTTAATTTAATGAATATATATCTGGCCATGTGATGCATAGGATTCTTTAGGGTTATATTGACCCTGAATGATGAAGAGAATGGCACTCATGTATATAGAGCTGCCTCTTGTAAGCCTGGGGAAACCTTAAGACGCGTGTTCAGGGTTATGTCCATGATGCTCTAGACTCAAAGGTAGTGAATAGACACAGGACACCAATAATTCAGCTTACAAAAGGACCAAAGTTGGACCATATAAGAGGAAGAGCATATAGACAGGGAGATGACTATTGCTATTATTTTTATTTACCTTGGGCTTAATTAAACCCTTGACTAATACTCCTCATTTGTACCTATCCACCCCAGTACCTTATAGGATAAAATAACAACTTAAATCCCTCTCCTGAAGAAACCATTACTTCAAGATCCAAGACAAAATATTGAAACACATGCTTTTAGCCAAAGAGGAGGGGGTCAGATAATGGGAAGAGCTGATGACTTGGTCAGCTTTACCTGAGCATTAATCCATTAAACCTTTTCACATCTTGGTCTTTGGTCACTTAATAGGCATTAGAGGTGAAGAACGGACATTTCTTCAGAAATTGGAAGTATTTAAATTGCTTTTTGCATTTTTATACAGAATAAAAGATCTTCTTATCATTACTCTTTGTTAACCCTCTGCTGCCTAAATTTACAGTAGTTGTAAGGCAAAAGTATAATAAATAGTCAGTTGAACTCACTAAATGTTTCATTAGAAAAATACCTAAGCTGTGTACCATATATAATTAGGCTCAGCTGGAATTGTTACCGCATTTAATCGTACCTGTTCCCTGCAGCCCTTTGTATTTCTGAGCTAAATAAGAAGCAGCGAGCGCTCAATGGGACACATTGTTTGAGCAACTTAAAAAAAAAAAAAGCTTTATTTTCAAGAGAATAAAAGAGAGTGGTGGAGGCATACGGGCACAAAGAACGCCACGTTCCTGTCTATGCTGAGCAACACAGAACCTATTTAATAATCTTTGCTTTCTCAGCTGGGGTCTCTCCGGGCTCCGCTACACCTGTTGAAGAATTACTGCTGAAGAGTATTGACTATATAATCTTCTGTATCTACAGTGAGGACATCACAGCCAATTTTTACTTTCCTTGATTTCCTAAAGCTTTTGTCACGTAACTAGATTAAAAAAAGAAATGACAACCATTTACATACAGGACCAGTGGAGAAGAAGACAAAGCATAGCCTCATAGGCAATAGTTGGTCAATATCTTTTTTCCCATAATGATAAAAAAATTTTTGAACTTGATATGGTGGCTGGATCAATGTTGGATGTAAATATAAGAATATATCACACTATGATTAGAATGTTTTAAGCATCTTAAAGGTATCACTGACAGACCAAACTTTCTCATTAAGCAATGACTAATACAGTATATCACTATAAAAATTAATACAATATTATAGTTCATAAATATAATTATGGATGCTAATAATTGCAAGAAAATTATCCAGCCCTTTTTTAAATCCCATTACTGATTTATTCATTGCTGCTTCACACAGTGGACCTGATATATTAAAGCTCTCCAAGATTGGAGAAGATAGCCTATTAACCTCCCTAGCGGTTCATTTCTTTCCGGTTTTATGTCTAAAAGTGGTACATTGTTTTTCATGAAAATTTATTTTACAGTATAATATAATAGTATATTAAAGTTTAATAAAGTTTAAAACACCAAATCATGTAACATGATACAATACACAATAAATTGAATATAATAAAAAATCTTTATATTTAAAAAAAAAAATTATTTTTTTTTTACATTTTTTAAAAAAAAATACACATTATACCCATACAATTATATATACTGTAAAATAAATGTTCTTGAAAACAATGTACTGCTTTTACACATATAAATCCAATGTATTGCATTAAATACATTTATTTTGTATTCAGTGTAATACAAATGGATTTTGAATTTCCCGCCCTGCCGGCAACGTACACACGCACTGACGTCACCAGGAACTCCCCAGTGACTCATCGTGTGCAGAAGCCGGCCGGAGGAAGAAGAAAGAAGACGGAGATTTCGGCGATGGACGCCAGCGGATCAGGTAAGTGCTCTCTTTACTAACCTTCCCATAGGTTTACTTACCCTGAGTGTGACTCGGGGTTACCACTTTTCCACTTTTAGCAACTTTTTTCTACCTTTCTACTTTTTTCTAACCTCTAGGGAGGTTAAAGGTGAACAAGGGTCCGGCAAACCTGGAATGGATCTGGTCCAGGATTAAAAACAGTTGAAAACTAATAGCAGATTTATCCATTCTGGGTTTGCTGGATGTCCCATGCTCATCCATGATCGTCTGTTTTCTCCAGTCTTGCAGAGCTTTAATAAATCAGGCCCAGTGGGTAATTTTAACTAAACAGGGTTGAGCTCTTAACTAATTAATTATAAAAGCACTGCAAATGGACCCCTTTACTACCACCTGTCCTTGGGATTCCTCTTCTTAAGGACTTCTCAGCATCTGGAAGACATCAGGGAGCATTGGATATCTGGTTCCCCATTAAACACTGGGGTTCCTTCCACCAGCACCTACTATACCTTTTTTATCGTATGGGATTTAGGAGGAATCACAGAGGGGGCCATGCATCTGAAAGAAATGTTCCAGACTTTGAAGAGTCTTCAAGCAGCAGGAGGAGGAGAAGCGGCAACATCTTCTGGCGAGAAAGACAATTGCCCCAGTTGGCTAGCTGTGAACTAGGACACCAGGTTCCTCAAAGCTAGCTCTCATACAGAAGTCCTGCAGACTTCTCCTTTCTATGTTTCTAGAACATTAATTCTTAAACTTGGTTAAATGCACACTCAACAAATCCCATCACCACAAGGAGCTAACAAAACAGGTGTGTTCCAGCTTCACCAGAAGAAGTGTTGAATTTTCACCAGCTGAAGAGTTTCCTCTTTACCAGTAAGGGTTTTTCAGGGTCATCAGGTTACTGACAAAGATGAGTGTCATAGATTAATACAGATGCCAGAATGGGAAGTTGTGTTACTGATCAGGTCGATTGTGGCCCCTGCATACCTGTTAAATATTCATTTCATTTTCAAAATTAATACCTTTAATCATCAAAGAATAACTCTAATCATCATTACAGACTTGCATTACCCTAATACCTTTTTGTTTCTTTTACCATTGCCCCTAGGGATACATTCCCTGCCATTGTCCACATGTACATTATTGACCACATGTGTATTATTGCTTTACCAATGAGGATCTATGGGTTTAGAAAAGTTAATCAGTAATTCATTGAACATAGATGCCTCAAGGATGGAGTGGTGTAGGGTAAATAATTACAACGTCCAGATTATTCACAATAAGTTGTATTTTTTTTTGGCTTTGTAGTTTGTTCCCATTGGTCTTGCCCTTGGCTGTCTTTGGCAAACACATTGACCTGTAATTAATGGTCTACTATCAGTGAAAAAAAATCAGCAGCTTGGAAAGCTCAATATAGCCATGTATAGATGTTCGACGTATGAAAAAATAGACCACTTTGTCTCATTAAGGGCTATATGCAGTGTCATTAAGAGCTGTATATTTGTGTGTTTGTGACTGAAATAGGAATTTTCATTTTCCTGAAGTATCATCTGTGTATTGATCTTGCAGAAGCATTGTGTAAAAGATTGGATTACACATATATGAAAGTGATTTTCTGATCTGTCCATGCAAAGCAAAACATGCTCAATTAACTACTCAGCCCCAAAAATCTTTACTTTGCTCCCCCTATTTCTATGTCTAGCCATAGGAGCTAAAAGAAGAAACTGTGCAAATTATTACTTGGAGCATACATAAAAGTGAGGACACCCTTTCCACCTTCCATGTTTTAGCACTAGGTAGCCCGTCACCATGCGTCAACCCTGCATTGTAGGAATGAACCACATGCTCCTCATACCTTAAATAAAAGGTTATGTTTTGTCATTACCAAGGGCAATGTATGGTAGAGTGAACGAATGGCAATCTACATTGCGTGGGGTAGAGCTATACAATGGAGTAAAGTAAAGGGGTGAACATGGTGCCTGGGATGATAAGTCTACCTGTTGCTTAGCCCTGCCTGACCAAAGCAAAAAGTACAACCCTACATTGGCTCTATTTCTCCCCATTTTTTTCATTTACAAGGCAAAATGACAACATGGGTTCACAAGAAGAGTGTTGAATAAAGCCCGGCATCAACTGGAAGATGATTGATTTTGGATATAGCTATAGAGTCAAGGTATTAGAGAAAGAGTTGTATTTTATTTTGAATTGCTCATCTTTCAAAGAATATTGTAAGCTGAAGGCTTTAATGAAAAATTGACTTTTTCAACTTAACACAGTTAAGCTTGCAGGACATTGTTATCAGATCACTGACCATTTTCAGTCTCTTTCTCCTTTTATATTATGATGTAAACTTTAATTTACTTTATTAAAGCATTGCAATACTTATTACAGAACTATTATTATTAATACTATACTTTGTATAATGATTCTTTGAGTTTGTTTGTCACTTTGAGTGTGATCACAGAACGTCTAAAGAAGTGCCCAATGACCCAGGTGTCTGTATTCAGCACAATCAGTACATCGTCTTCTCTGTAGGAACCTCTTGTAATACCGGTATGGGGTATCACTGCTCAACGGAACACACACAGAAAGCTAATTATACGCCTGACAGATCTTTACTGCTGCTTGCTGTTTGTTTGTGGAGAGCGGAAGATTCTAAATAAAAAAAACTATGGGAAGAAAGTAATTTTCCAACCTTCATTAAACTGAACTTCATTTCTTCGAAGAGGTAGAGGTCTTAATATAATCATGCACTCCTGACCTCAATACCCACAAGAACCAAATGTTACAAGTAAAAATTGTATTGTTAGTTTTTTTCACACTTGTGGTAGAAAATCGCACTGTTATCTGCTCCAAAATGTATAGCAAACTGGGATGGCACGGGAATGGCACATTGCAGCACTAGTTAACACGTTTGCACTTGTTGCCCTTGTGGTTTGTGGTTCTTCCTCTGGAGGAGGAAAAGCAAGTGAAAGAACAGAAGCAACTCGTCGAGTCCAGGAACTGGGCTGCAATCCACTACAACTGCAGTTGCATACAAATTCATACACCAAATGGTTCCCAACTACTTTTGTTCAGTCGGATGGGAGTAGTTGGGAGTACAGTTGAGATTTCTGTGGAAGTTTGAAATGCCCTTTAAAGAATGTATACAGAGCCTACATAAAGAGCAGGGTTCCCTTTAATTACCCTATTCCCCATCCCAAATAATGTGATGAGTAAGAAAAGCATTGGAGAACTTGAGGAACGTGTTTAGGTTTAACAGGATAATTGTTCCCACAGTAAAATTTTCAAATAAATGGCCAATTGTAAAAAATGGAACATTTTTCAAGATGGCCAATTGTAAAAAATGGAACATTTTTCAAGATTTCCAATCAGAAACAATGCTTGTTTTAGGTTTGGGCAAACTGGGCAATTGGCCCTGGCCCTCATCTTGTCTAGTGCCCCATTTGCCAAAAAGGCAGGGGTGTAAAAAACTGAATGGTTTGCATTTGAGGCTCCTACTTCATATTTGGCCAGGACCCTTTTATTTTCCAAATGGCAGGGCTGCGGAGAACTGGAATGGTGTGCATTTTAGGCCCACACTTGATATTTGTCTGGGCCTCATTTTGTCTTAAACCTTCACTTATCAAAAAAGTAAGTTGTTGTGTTCTTTCCCACTTCCCACATCAACTCAAGGTTTATCCTCGAAGAGTCAGATGTCAGCACCACATAAACAATATTCAGCTTCTGGCTATGGAGCTGTCAAGTTTGAGCTGCGCAGGGCCTATACCTTCAGGCATCATCTCTGTCAGACTCTGATTTGTTCATTTTCAAAACACCAAAAAGCCTGGAACGCTCTATCTGCATATTGGCATGTGCTGCAAATCTGACTCCACAGGTGGGAGCACCAGCTAAGGAGACTACCTATTAAACAATCTCACACCCATTCCTGGAAACTCTGCATGCAAAACTGGTTCTCCCACTGTCACTTTCTGTACATATTTACAGTAATAAACCCATTTTCTTTTTAAATAGACCATTTTTTATTTTTTAAATTATTACAAAGCCCCCGGTACTGTTGCTGAATCGTTGAGTCATGTAACGCAGATACAGTTAACAATTGTAGCTGCATAAATTATTGTTTAAAGATGACACAAGAATTTTACAAACTATTGAACATGTATACAGTCATAATAAAGTTTCAGACTGGAAAGACTGATGGTCGGATAACACACAGTCAGCTGTTAAGTGCTTCCCATAAATCATCTGAATGCAATGTATGCTGAAAATAACTGCTCAGCTCCAGTGGCCTCACTACTTGCTGCTAAGGTGATTTATGGGATAAGCAGTACAAGGATTGCTGTTATATCAATAGACTTTGCCTTGTATCTCTCTGACATTTGTGCATCTCTCATTCTACTTGTATATTCCTTTTACCAAAATATAATACACGTTTTTTCCACATTAAGCTTCAGCTTATGTGTTTCTCAAACTGGGAGTTAACATACTTTTAGTGCAACTTTTAGTGTGATTTAGTGCGTATTCCTCTCTCATAAAGAAATATTATGCACATGTCTATCTCACACTGAGGTTTAGTGCACATGTCTCTCTGATAATGAAATATTATGCTCATGTCTCTCTCCCACTGAGATTTAGTGCACATGTATCCCTCACACTTAAATATAATGCACATGTCTCTCTTATACTAAGTTTTAGTGCACATGTACCTCTCATACTGAGATATAATTCACATGTACCTCTCATACCGAAATATATTACACATGTACCTCTCAAACTGAAATATTTTACACATGTACCTCTCATACTGAAAAATATTACACATGTATCTCTTATACTGAAATATACTACACATGTATGTCTCATACTGAGATATATTACACATGTATCTCTCATACTGAAATATATTACACATGTATCTCTCATACTAAAATATATTACACATGTACCTCTCATACTGAAATATATTACCATACTGAGATATATTACACATGTACCTCTCATACTGAAAAATATTACACATGTATCTCACATACTGAGATATATTACACATGTACCTCCCATACTGAAAAATATTACACATGTATCTCACATTCTGAGATATATTACACATGTACCTCTCATACTGAGATATATTACACATGTACCTCTCATACTGAAAAATATTACACATGTATCTCTCATACTGAAATATATTACACATGTACCTCTCATACTGAAATATATTACACATGTATCTCCCATACTGAGATATGATGCACTGCTCTCTCAGACCGAGATTAGCATTATCCGACTGCTTAAACAGAAAACAACTCAATAATCACCCTGATACAATCTATATTGTGAATTCTTTTGGCATTCAGTGCAAGGGTCAGATTGCCTTTCTATTTACATTATAATAATATTATAGACATGTCATCATCATTAGTAGATAACAGTCACATGTTGGGTCTCCCATAAGATGAACAGAGCTGATATCTTGGTATCAGAAAACCCTTATCAGCATTATCATTGTGGTAAAACTAGTTTATATTGCTTGTACAATACATGTTGAACTAGTTGTTATTTGCATAGCAGTACAAGCGTGTTGCTTTTGGCACTGCTTACTGAAAGATTAACTATCAGAGTTCCCAAATGTCCCTCAACCCATAGGTCCCAATTGACCCTAATTTGGAGGGGCAGTGTCTTATTGGGAAGCCAATTCTTTTGTTTCCATGTCTTTTTGTAACACCAATATAATATTAAAAACATGCAAAGAAAGTAGTCCTAGCCTTGAATACAAAAATCTAAAGAGGAATACATTGATTACTGGAAATCTTCTTACCTTCAGTAGGAGTGAATAAACACTGACCATCACACCAATAATGAGCTTGTTGGATTTTCCATTCTAAAACCATGGCCATTAGTATAGAGTTGCTTCTATCTTATTCCTTTGGGCCATTAACAGAATCAACTTTTCTTGGAAGGCTTTTTACATGATTTTGGAGTCGGTTTGTGGCAATTTGAGCCCATTCAGCCAAATGAGCTTTTGTGAGGTCAGTTACTGATGTCGGACATGGACACCTAGTTCACAGTCAGCATTCCAAATCATTCCAAAGGTATTCAGGGTAGAAGTCAGGACTGTGTGCCAGTCTTACACAAAACCATTGAAACCACATCTTTATGGAACTGGCTTTGTGCACAAGAGCACAACGATGCTGGAACAATTAACGGCCTGCTCCAAAATGTTACCACTAGGATGGAAGTGTACGATTGTCTAAAACATCTTTGTGTTTTGTAACAAGATCATTAACTGCTGGCACAAAATTTGGAATGGTGTGCTTATAGTTTGGCCATGCATGTAGTTATAATTGTCAGGTGTTCACAAACTTTTGGCCATATGTATTATTTTGTTGGACTTGTCCATATATTTTGTAAATATTAGGTGGTAAGTCATGGTGACTACGTGATAATATGTCTTTGAAAAAAATGAATTGGGGCTAAACGTAAGTAAGACAAATGGGCTTTTATCAGTTTCAGTGTGGGGACCATATGATTGCTGTAGGCGTTGCCTTTTCACTATAAGCCATTGTAACCGCCGTACTCTACATTTTTGTTTATTTTAAATTTGGTTCCATTGGAGCAATGTAATATCACAATTTGGCTGTGTAATGGCCTCTTTTGTTTGAGAAATTCTGAAAAGATGAAGTCTGATGTCAAAAGCCAACTAATGACTCATCTTGCCAACAACCATTTGGAAATATCAGCTTTTGAGTGGCACTTGCCTTTAATATCCAGAAATAAAGGAACAATGGCATTGTACTTGAAAGGCCAGGAGTGTACGGCCTGTATAACCTCTTCCGACTCTTTCTATTCTATTTCTGGGTATGTATTGTGTGCTCAGGAGGGCTCTAGAGAATTGAACAGTGATGTGGCCAGATATATAAGGAAATCTCCGGAAAAATAATGTCTACACTTCTCCACTCAATTCTCTGCATTCCTTGAGTGTCTTCAGCTGCTTCCTTTTGATAACATGGAAGGCGATGCAATTTTAGTTTCAGCAGTGAAGGAAGTTAAAAGAGAAAGGGGTGGAGGAGCTGGCTACATTGCTATTAACCCTTGACATGTTTTTAAAAAGGCCTTAAGTGTAAGTATACAACCATTAAAAAAAAAAAAAGAAGATGCTATCTACCTGGTTGTTTCTGATATCAGTGGCAGCCTACAAAATATTATCATTACGTTTCCTTATATCCCATACAATCAAGAGCGTCTCAACAAAATGTGGGGCCTAAGGTCAGCTTAAAAATGGGGCCTAATACAAAAATGGCCATGCATAGAATGGGATATGGTCAGATGTGCTTGTGATTAGAACATCTCAGGATCAACAATACCCCTGCACCAAGGGATACAAACAGTTAGGGCAGCTGTCACTTTTACTTCTTTCTCTCTTCTTCCATGTTCCCTTTCCCAACCTACTTCATGACTCTCCAACACCGATTGCCAACGTCTCCATCATGGTTCCTAAGACTTTTCTCCCTCTGAGTTGAGGGTGGTAATTAATTCTGGTGGCAATGATGTAGCTCCCCTAGTTATTTCTGTGATGGGGCTGACTAATGGGACAACCAGCTGAGTAAGAATCACAGAAAAACCCAAAGTGGGCAAATCTGGGGCCTTCAAAGCTTTGGGGCCTAAAGCGACCACCTCACTTGCTCTTCCACTTTAAATCCAAAAGAGATTACCCATAAAAACTTCTGCAAAAGAAAAAAAAGGTGAAACTGTCCAACTCCAGAAATATCTCTTTTCCTAAACTACAGCACACACCAAGGACATATTGAGAGATAGACTGAGCAGTGGATAATGTTTTATGCAGTGCTGACTACCAATAAATACAAGACAGAGGTCATACTGTAGTCCTTTTACTAACCCATTTTTAATATTATCTTAGCCATACTACTGATAATCAGCCAAAGAAAGAAGTAGAAGCAGATCAATATTAGCAAAACAACTCATGAGGAAGAAGCCTTATGGTAGCCCCAAGCCAGTCTAGTTGGAACCTACCTAGGGCTAATGTCACTCAATCTACCAATCACCTGCACCCATCAAGGCCATGTTGTCTTGTCAATTCAGCATTCTCAATGCCAAGTGCTTTACAGCAGAACAAAACGGAGGAGCCAGCACAGCTGTGCAAGATGGAAGGTAAGGCTAGAGTTCAGATTTAAACCTGTAATAATCCATTTCAAACTATAATAAATAGGAATTGCTCTCTTGTGACAAATAATGGCAATCAAAGAATTGAAGGAGCCTGAGGTCATTAGGAGGACAAATGAAAGTTCTAAACTTGGCAGACGACAACACGACAGCAAATCGAAAATTTACAGAGCCGCCAAAGAGAAAGCACAGCGAGGAGCTGAGCTTGGAGACAGGTCTGGTAAATGAATGGAAATGTATTTTATATTATTAGGCCCATCTCATTATGGACATCTCATGTTAAACGGTCTATTTTAACGGGCTATTAATGGTCACTAGCAGAAAATGAACATTTCTGTTACAGGTAATAACAGTTAAAGTACAATATCTATTCATGTTACTGAACTTTTCAGTTTCCTCCACCATCGGATAATATAAATAAAAGTTCTGTCCTTGAAAGCAATAGACAGCGCCAGGAAGAACGTTCGCATACTTGTTCATGGACATGCAGTAATATGCCAATTTTAGCTGATAAACAAAACAACATGATAATAATGTTCTTGGAAAATTTCATGCTTAAAGAGACCCTGTTACTTTCAGGATGGAGGATGGATGGATGGCAAGATGTTAACCTTTGCAGTATTCTTCCACTATTCCGTCCTAACTCTGTCCAAACTCTGGTAATAATGACATTCCATCATTCATGTGACAGTGCTTCCCCTGTACCAGGTAAAACTGCAAAATTTAGGACCAATGAGTTGGAAAAGAGCCTCTGTCACTTGGACATGAATAGTCAAAGGAATGGGGGGTATACTTCATGTGAAATCAGAAAGATTGCCAAGATGAAATTAATTTTTTTTACACTATTGATTGTTTAAAAAAATTGTGCAATATTGTATGTTAATTGATGTTAAATTGTGTGACTATAAGGCTCAGAGTGGTTCCTGAGGAAGCAGATCCAAGTCCATGAAACGCGTAAAACCCGCTGATATACCGATACTATTGCAAGTTATATGTTTATGTACATTGTTTTTTATTTAATAAATATTACATTTTTATTAAATTTAATATTTGTTTCCATTAATGTGTATGTTAAGTGCCTTAAAAGTCCTACTCTCAATTTATTTTGATAAAATAAGTCAATGCTGTGCTGGGACTTTGTGCAGGGAATGAATCTGCGTCTGGCCCTCTCTTCTGGAACCTGAGCTTTCTTATTTAGGATTAAAGCTGACATGGAAGTCTATGAAGAAAGGTCAAAAATTTCCAAGTCTGAACATTCTTTGACATGATGGCCATTTCTAGTAAAAAGCAGCAAGACTTTCTGTATAGACCTAGTAGAAAACCATTAACTACTACTGTTGGAGAAAGTATATTGGAGACATGTCCAGAGGACACTTTTGGCATCCCAAAGACCTGGTAATCAAATTAATTTTTCTGTCTCCAGTTAAAAAGTCAAAGAGTTTCCAGATGCCACAACGTTATATTCTTACAGTTATGGGTCAGCATTCATCGAGACTACTTGACATTTAATAAGGAAGATTTTTCATATTGCATGATTGGAAGTTTATATTTTTAAGAAGCAACCATAAAACAAATGAAATGGTACCCATAGACATAGAGAAACATTTGCTGAGAATATTCATTTTCAGTTCTGTGGAACTTGCCAGCATGAATAGGAGATTTGCCCTAATACACAACTCTACACTTCTAGACGTTTTTTTTTTTTTTTTCACACCAATCCCCTATGACAATAGATCACAAAATATTTTTGGTTCTCCATGGCACTGAAAATGGCATTCTACCTTGATGCCGCCTTACTTCCAACAATTAAGGAAAAATTTCTTCCTGTAACATTAGGCAAAAGTGGCATCTTGCAAACTCTTATTGACATAAATCCAGTAAAAGGCTCCTACATTTCCCAGATGATGTATTCACAGTTCAAACCAAGGCCAAAAATTAACGTATTTTTTAAGCCAAGAGTTTTGGGATAAAGAATAGAGATAGAGAATGATTACAACTTTTTTTTGCTTGGTTGTCTCCATTAGAAGACGTCCCTTGGCCCATTGGTTACAAAAAAACTTTAGACCAGTGTTTCACACCCGGGGTTTATCCAGAGGTTGCTAGGGGTTCTTTGAGTAATGAGCAGTTTGAGACTCTCAGGTCAGTTTAGGTGACACCAATGATCTTTTTGGCTATCTGTAAGGGTGACATTCCTCCCAATGGCCAGCAATGTAAATGTTATCTTTCCTACTGACCACCATACTAATGTACTAATGTTAGCTGTTTATATAGGTATTATAGAAGGTTTTCCCCGAAGACCTGAACATTATTTTAAGGGTTCTTCCATGTTAAAATGATTGAGAACACAGATTTAGGGTGAGAAGATGAATCTCTCCACACAGACGTCATATGTAAGAAAAACGTGACAAAGGTTCCAACCCCACCCTAGTAAAGGTTACAAAGGCTAGGACTCAACTGTAGCATGAAATTGTCAGTGGTATCTTCACTAGCCCATTGCTATTTCAGGGGGAGTATATGCTAATAAAATGCTTCATATTTTTTTCTCTTTGGTTATTTTTTTCCCTGAAAACATACAAGGACCAAATAATTATAGACCTCACGATACGTGATGACTGTATTCAACAATGGATTTTGTTAAGAATTTTGTTTCTTAGCAATGACACAAACACAACACTGCGAATTTTACTTTTGGAGGTCTGAAGGTCAGGACACAAGTGTTTATAATAAGACTGCTGATAAAATGAATAGCCACTACACCATTGGGAAGAATGGGGAGCTATTAGATCATCTAGGTTCGTAACTTCTCTTCAATATTTCATGAAGTGCTACAGCCTTGATCACACAATGTTTAATTTTGTCCTGGCTTGACATCATTGTTACAAGTGGGTAGAAAGATCTTTGTTGAGATACAAACATTTAATAGTACAAGGGGATAGAGAGTGAACAGCCACCTTACACAATCATTTCTAGTAACCCATAGTTTGTAAAAAATCTAGGTATTATAATGACATCTGGTTGATGAGCGGCTAGTAAAGATACGTGTTATAAAAAATTAAAAGAATAATGCTTGGAAAAACAAACTGCATATAACAAAGGGTCAGTGTGCCCTTTAAAGTCACCTTTTATTTGGTGGCTAGCCTGGTGGAGTCAAATACGGCTTGGATACCCCAAATCCCAATAAGACCCAATAAAGCCAATTTACCAGTGCACTTACCTTCGGCTCTGAACTTGCCAAGTCAAGTCATGTTGCTCATTCCACACTTGCAAGCAAAATTTAGCCAAATTGTTGGCTGGTAACCATGGCTGTTTTAAGCCATAGTAAACTAGGCAGTCAATAGGGGTACCATATGTCAATCAAGTCACCTGTTACTACCTGAGTAAAGCAGATCTGTGACCCCCAGGACCTCTTGTGTCTGTTGGCAAAAGGAGCTGTCATTTTTAGCTATTTTGCAGCCCCCTGCATGCATGTCAGCCTGCTAGCCCCCCAGCACAAGGGCCATCTTCTTCCTTTCATATGCAAGGCAGCACAAGAACTGTGAAACCTCCACTTGGTGCTAAATCTACCAGTCCTGGAACAGGTATCTATGGCTATATGGCTATTTTATGCAATCCCATTTTGCTCTGCATGTATGTGTAGAATAGGGGAGATATGATTCTTGTAGGTTCTTGTTCTAATATGTAATGCAGCATTTTTATGGGGGAGGGGGGGTCATGGGGAACTGACAATGGGTGTCTTGCCAAAAAGCTTAAAAAAAAAGTCTGCCTTGTTACACTTTCCATAGTATACAATACATAAAAACACAACAGAGTAAATGTTCATAATGGATACAACAGGTGGGCAGACCCGAGAACCCAGAACAGGTCTTTTTATAACAAATTTAACCAGTATACCATTTAATGAATATATCACAATGGCAAATATTCACCACTAAATGTAATACAGATCATGCCACATAGAATACAATAAAGTGAATGATCGTTCTGTACAATGTACAGTGAATGCAATGCTATATTAGAAAACACCCATTAACAGGGACAGCCCCTGTAGTGAACTATGGGCCGACAGATGAATCTGCAGTGTACAGCGAGGGACCAGACACCCATCACTCCTGGAAGTATCAGATACAGAGCCAGGTATAAGTCCCAGAACCCACAGAAGCATTGGAACAAATAAGTATTAAAGACCTTAAATTCCAAGCATTTCATGCATTTGATATTGCATTTAGTCATCTTTTTAGAATTGAAAGTAATAATAATTGTACTGGTAATTTGTAACAGGGTAAAACTATTGATGACAGTTATTTTTGAGATTCCATAATAAATCATGTGCCTTTTGAATTTTCATCAATGGCCCACTTTAAATTTTGAAGAACTTAACTTCACCATCCTATTTCAATTATTTCCTTCTATTCTTTCTCTTTTCTTGCATAAAAAGTCACTCTAATACAATGACTATGTATGTCTTTAGTATAGTAAAGTCACATAGACTTCCCAGTAATGAGATAAAGAGCTAAGGATAATGAGTATGCTTATTTCTTTCTATATTCAGCAAAATGTAAGCCTCATCATTTACAAAGAACAGTGAAAATGGTAATCACACTGCCTCCCCTTTACATCTCAGTTACCAATTCCCAGATTTGATGTCACATAAGTATTAAAGTAAATACAGCAATAACATAGAGGCGTTTATAAGGAATCCTAATTGGTTTTTTGGTGCCCAAACCCAAGCCTTGGAGGCAAATGCAGATTTCATAGTGAGTACTTGTCCCTTCAACTATCACCTGTCCTTTAGCAGACTCCTAAAACTGACCATTCATTACTACTAATATAATTATATATGCCTTTAACATCTCTTATATGTGATTTCTTTACCTGTAAAAGCCACTCTTGTGCATCCATACACTGCCGCCATCTTGTATGTGATATCAGCAATCCAAGCAGAGTCAAAACTGCCACTCTCTAAAATGTTTTATAGGTAGTAAAGGGGAGGACAGGAAGATCTTGGCAAGCACATAGGGTAACTAGACATTAAACATTATCAGAAGAGGGCTAATGACACACAAGGGAAAAAGGGAATTGACTTCTCTGGGAGCTATCAAATTTTCTAGCAAGTTCAAAGACCCAATGGAGGTGATGGCCAAGTGAAACCTCATGACGATACTCTATTCCAGCATGATTGTTCCCCTGTGCAAAAAGCCTGCTCCATATAGCTATGGTTTGAAAAATTTGTCTTGAGGGACATGAGGGTTCACATTGCCCTGATCCCAACCCCACTGAACACCTTTGGGATGAATTGGAATATGGTCTTTGCATTCAACACCAAGGGTTCATTTGGCTGAATGGTAACAAATTCTAATAGACACTCTCCAACATTTGGAAAACTTTTCCCTGGTGAGTAGTGGCTTTTTTAGCCTTAAAGATGATCTATTGTGCTAATCTGAAAATTTGCCTTCCTAATAAACCTTTTCATTTAAGAGCAGTAGTGCTCCATTTTTTATTAAGCCATTTTCCCCCTGTAAAAAGGGAAATTTCTTCTCCTGTAAATGGACAAGGGCAGTACTACATTTCTACCCTTTTCTTCTTTGGTTTGATAAATCAAGCACATGTGTGCATTCATGGCCTAAAACCACCCCATTGTCATGGAGTCAGGAATAAGACATTTTGCTTCTTCTATATGAAATTGGAAATCCCTTGACCACCCAATGCAACCAAAAAATGAAACAGGTCTCAGGGGATGACCAGAAGGACAGAAGAAAGTTTACTTATTCCTCCACTATCCCAGAAAGCAACCCTCCCTATTTTGGCAGCCTCTATGGCACCAGAATTGAATTATTGAGGGGAGTTTGGCCAAATGCAAGTTTTCGAATTATTTTGTGGCTTGAATTATTAAAATCTACCTAGAAGTAGAATATTTACTTGCCAGAAAAGACAATATGGCATGGACGTATAGGTCTGCTTTAAAGGATAAATTCTGTATTATTGGCCGTGGTTTTGGAAAAGGATGTCCAACAATATCTGTGGTTTCGGAAAAGAATGTCCAACAAGTTCATAAACATGTGATAAACAGGTGACTACAAACCATTTATTGTTTGTCCTCATATAGTTTAGCTTTGAGGATATTCATTGAATTTCCAGTGTTCAGATTCATGGAATGTACTATCTGGAATTATAGAAGGAAAAAACTGTGACAATGACCAAACACTAAAGGCGGATAAATGTGAACTCACTACCCTGTACATAAATCAGGTCATCTGTTGCTATAAATGGAATAGAAATAATACAAAAGTTCCACCAGTCTGCTTCTCCATTTTTATTGTCTGAACACCTCTGTCAAGTGAACATTACCATACAAATGGTAGTGTATGATTTGAAATGGTAAGTAGTGTAACTGCATATCCATGTCACATCCCTTAAATAGCTAGACATATAAGAAGAAAAATAAAAAAATGTGACTTTCAAGGTATCATACAGTAAAAAAAATAATTAGTATAAAATGCCAGCAAACTTTAATAATGTACTTTAAAAAACACAATTTTAAACACTGAAGGTGACATAATCTCAATACAATATTGACCCGACACATTTCACAGAAAAAAATCTGCTTCATCAGGGGTATAACTGAGATCTATAAATATATATATGTAATCCACTTAAAAACTATTCATTAAAACAGTTTCACAAAAATCAATTTTCAAAACACAAGGCATTTACAGTCAATAAAATCAGCCATTACCAAGTCAATGCATCCGCTGATCTCCTTCCTTTTGTTAACATGAATTTGTAACCAACGTATGAGGCAACATAGAATTATTTTCTTTAAGGGCCAGTCCACTCCAAATGGATATTTTATGTTTCGTAACTAGTGGAGTGCTAACACAGCCATCATATATGCAAAATTTTAGGGTTACGCTCAGGGTAAAGGCTGGGGTAAGCCAACTTTGATTTCCCAGCTTTTGTTTCTTTTTAGAATTAATATTTTGCTTGTTTGTGAAACAAGAGCTGTACGCATCAATCCCAAATACACAGGACCATCTGAAATTCACTTCTGTCTACAATGTATTTATGTAGATAAAACTACAAATACGTCTCTGTGCATTGGTATTAGCATGGTCTGCACAATTATGTCCTCTTTACATTGATGCCGCTGTTCAGTCTACTACATCATGCCCATGGTCTTCATTACATCTCTGCATTTCCAAGCTAAAAAATTAGCATATCAGCCAAAAAATCTAGAAGTTTATATCAGTGTAACCAGGCTGGAGGTGGATGTGATGAGGTGACAGATTGATCGGAATGATTCAATTACACTTCTGTAGAAGCCGTGTTCTTCTATCCAGATACCAATTACCAACATTTTACATACCGCCAGCTCACATCGCCTCCATAATTTATGATGTTTATTTAACAAGGAAATGAACAGAGAGTGTGGGATCAAATGATTGCACTGCTTTATGAGCTCTACATTTGCATTGCTTGTCTTTAACTCTTTGCAGAAGCCTAAACTGAGCTGCCACGTTCACTGTTGAATAATGCCAACTGAGCACTCCAGAGTGGTTGTGGTATGGCATATGGATGTTCACTACTGGTAAATGCTCATTGAAAAACTATTTTTTTTTGGAGTGTATACATTTGTTTATGTTCCCATACTAGCTACTAAATACTTAAGTAGGAATCCATTTTTTATTTTGCCCCCACCATCACTTTTTTTGTGTACATAAAAAAAATTACCAAACTCATTCAAACCCTTTAAACGTTGTTGTTATCCCCAGCTTCCTCCTTTTTGGAACACCAGCTTTTCTCTTTGGACAAACGATAGTCATGGCATTTTGCTCATTCCCTGTACGCCCATCCCACCCATGTCATCTTGACCCAGACTCGGCCTTTCTTTCTCCCATAGCATGAATTCCCCTGGTAACTCTGGCTTTTCACATTAAATACCAGCTCTCTGAATAGGTTTAAATGTTTAGTCTAACCCATGTAGCCTCCAGACTATTCACAAAGCAAGGAAAGAGGGAAGGTATGAGGTGACCTGAAAGGATCACAAAAGGGCTAAGAATGCTGAATCCTGCCTCCCCTTTCCCCAAAGATCCCAGGTCCAAGTCTTCTCATTTGCCTACATCTCTAATACCTCCAATACTGAGTAACCCCTGGTACAGAATGAGGGTTTACAGTAAGCTTCCATCAGCTATGCTTCTTTTGGAGTCTGCACTGGCACCCTACTAGTGTTGGTGTTTGAATTACGGTTGTCCCTATGTTTGAACCGAAAATGGCTGTTGGAATTTGGGCTGACCTGACCCAAAAAACACGAAATTCAACTTTGCGAATCCGTGTTTAAAAATATGTTTTAAAATAAAGGCGAACTCCAGATGCTCTCAATGGAGTTTCTCCATTGGGAGTTCATCTGAGTTCAGTTCCAACCGTCACCGGGCTGTACTTATTGATAAGTACAGCCCGGCGAGTGTGGGAACTTGCGGTCACAGCTGATAGGAGTCACACGAGTGCTTTCAATCAGCTGTGACTGCAGATGAACTCTCAATAGAGTTTCTCCATTGAGAGTTCATCTGTAGTTCAGTTCCCACGGTCATCTGGCTGTTAAGTACATGGGAACTTTGCAGTCAGAGAGATTCTCTATCCAAGAACACTGTGTTCTTGAATAGAGACTCTCTACCCAAGAACACAGTTACGCTGGGGCTGCAAAAGCAATCAGGGGAGCGAAAAAAAAAACAAATTCCCCCCACCCATAGACTTTATTGGTGTTCAAATTCGGCGTTCGATCACCCGAAAAATATCGGGCTATTCGAATAGCTGCCGAATCAAACACTCAGCTGTTCGACCAACACTACACCCTACTTCCATTTTGGTACGCAGGCATAGCAACTGGTAACGCTACCTGGCATTGATGTGATTCCCATCATTGAAGTGAGGTTATCACAGATTGAGGTCACTGAGTATGTATTCCAGGAGTCCAGACCAAGGGACACCAGTGGAAAATAACCAATCTGTCATTTACACATGTTTTCCTTTGCTCCACCATTACTTAAGGGGACAATTTGGCATATCTGGGCTGGTTTTATTCCTGCAGTAATGAGGACATCACTGACACCCCTTGATGGAGGACACATGGGGCACGTGTCTCATGGGCCCAGACCAAGTGGCAACCCTGAGAAATAGCCAATCTGCCCTTTCTGCCCCCTAGCAAAAATATTTTTATACTTTTTGCTTTTCTCCTGCTTACTAAAGATAAAATTTGACATACCTGAGCTGGTCACTGATGGTGGAGACCTGGGGTACTTGTGTCAGGGCCCTAGATCTAGTGACACTTCTAATAAATAACCAATCCCCCATTTAAACATAGGCTGCACTCTTCATCACCTCCCAAGCAACAATTCCCCATTTTTCTCCCCAGCAAAAATGCTCCCTGCCCCCACCCCCCCTCTTAACGAGTAAATTCTCCAACAGCATACCTGGGCATGTAACTTCCGCATGTGAGGTATCGTTGTTGGAGAAGAGGATGAGCACATGTCCCAGGGGCCCAGACTAATAACATCCCTGAGAAATAACCAATCTGTCATTTAAACACAGGCTAGTTCCTTCTTTCTCCCGAAACAAGAATTCCCCATTCTTCCCCCTTTCCCTTACATAATTCAAAATTCTCCAACAGCATACCTGGACAGGTACCTCCCAGAGTAATTAGGGGCATCATTAATGGAGAAGAGGTGCATATCCCAGGGGACCAGACCTATTGACACCCCTGAAAAATATCCAATCTGGCCGTCTGGCAAGCATCCCAGGATCACATATCTGGCGGAACAGAATTCTACAATTATTGACATACAATTTTAAGTATTTATCTCCGCTGTGTATTTAGCTGTCATGCCGGAGTTCAGCTTTAGCTCTGATACATCTGACAATATTGCTCTGAGTAATAAATTTATAATTTCCTATGCACACACATGAAACAGCAAACATCAGATAAGCTCTCTGGCAAGCGATGATTTAATTATCCATGCTGTCTCTCAGGAAATGTTTTGTTTCTGTATATCGCTGTCACATGATTGTCACAATCCGTGTAAGCAGATCGGTGAAAAGTTAAGAGACAACAGAAAACTGGGATGACCTCCTTGTACTGCCACATGTGATACACCGCCATACGTATGCTGGTACTGTGCACACATAGAGCATACTGACTATGATTGCTAAATTATTATGGGTACGGCACCCCCTATGGGAGGGGGACTACATGGGGAGCAGAATCCTAGAGGAAGTTATTCCATACCAAACTGGATCTTTGTGCACTATATATTTTCATGTTAAATACCTGCATCCTAGTAATATGCTGTAATATGTAATTATTACCTCTCATAGAGATCACAGTACTATTCTTTCCAGAAGAACAGAGCCATCTTTGTTCAGACATCCAGGGTCCCTTTTTAATCATCAACAGCGGAACAGTGTGGAAAAATTGAGTGTTCTGAAAAATCAGACTAATACTCTATATTGTGATATGTTTTTTCCACATTCATAAAATTTCCTATGCACTAATTTCTGAATTAGCTTTCTTTTTCCCTACATTATTTTATAGTCGCCATTCTGGAACTTTTTGATAATTATAAGGAAATCATAGTGTATCTTCAGAATGTACATATATGGCTTTACTGTTTTATAATTTATAGGAATATTATTATTGATGAACCTTTTGACATTTTTACTTTTTTTACCATTTTTGGTGATTGTGTTATATATGTGGACTTGTACTTATAACGCCCTCTACTAGTCACTTGTAAATATCAGGGAATGTCATCCCTTTTAGGATTGTCTACGCGAGCCTTTCTCAACTTTTTTACTCCTGAGGAACCCTTAAAAAAAGAATAAAGATGTAGGGGAACTGTTATAATCAATCAATGCATTGGTTGCAGTGGGAAGAATGGCCCCCATGCATTAATGGTAAGAATGCTACCATTACAAACAGCTACAAAGGTCCTTGGTTTTATGCAGCTGGCTCCAAGTTGTGTTGGCGATGGAACGATGCAGAAACCATCTTATGGGAGGTCAGTTAGCCACATTTTAAGAAACCCCTCGCAACTTCTGGAGATTCCACAAAACCATGATTGAGAATGGTTGATCCAAACATTTGCTGACACCGAAGGCGTTACTGTGCGGCTGTCCACATGCATAACCCTATCCAGCGCTGGTCGCTAACTAATTAAGGCAACAGCCCCCAGTATTGCATTGCATATCATCAATGACTCTCTTCCTATGTCTTAAGTATCCATTGTCACTGGAACTGACAATGATAAGAAATCCAAAATGTTCTGTTCTGGTGACAACTATGGAAGTGGATTTCAACCTAGGACCCAGTGCTGAGATCAGATTAGCAGGCACTGAGCCATCCATGCAAACCAGTAATACATTTTTAAATAAAGTCTTTGGGTTATATTTATAAATTATTCACCCGTCAATTTGGCCAAGTAGCGGTCTGACTCTTAGGAAAAGCTGTGCAACATAAAAAGAGAATTAGTCCAGGGAAATGGGAGTTCATAGAGAGGCTGCACACATGTAAATCAATATCTATTGCAGTTCTGTATTCTCTAATATATCATTACATTCATTTCTTAAATGCAAATATTTTAGGTAGCTGAATTTATTTTGGTATTGGCACCTTGAAATCAATGTGAAGCAGTATTAAGAGTGGAAGTACAAGATTGGGAGCCAATCAGGAGCGCTTCTAGCAAATGTCCTGACAATGGATATGGTGACCGAAGAAGAGAACAGAGCGAGGGATGACTTTATTTATAGCTTGTGTGTAAATACTGAGACTGGAAAATTTATTACACATATATATATTTATATATATATCAGATCCAAATACCTTAAAGCAAAACAACAATCACTCCACACTCTGGCATGCAGAATTGCAGAATAGACAGACAGAAGTGTTTATGGAAGATCAACTAGGAAATTGTGTGTCCTGTACAATAAACAATTTGTGTAATTGAATGAATTGATCTTTTGGTTCCTGGATCCAGAACTAATGCAGACAGGATCAGACCGACCAAGGTAATTATCTGTATAGCAGGGAGTTGGAAGACACTCTGTCTCTTTGTTTTGGGATAAACAGATCATGATTGAGAGAATCCCGCCTCCAGGGGATAAACTTCTGCTGTAGTGTTTATATAGGGATACTTTGTATGGCATGAGACCTAAGTCATATCAGCGTTCACACCAGTAGCAGACAAAAACAACAGCAGGTCCCCGTGCAAAATTGACTAATTCCCCCCTGGACAAACCCCACCACCCCAATCCCTATCTCTCTTCTTCTTTTTTTTGCCATTCGTTTCTCTCTTCCTCAAACTCATTTTTTTTCTTTCTACTCTTCCTCACTCCTACTTGCAGGGCTCCAAAAGAGAATGTTCTTATAGGATAAGAATTAAAAAATGAATAAAACTTGTAATGTAATTTTTAAATATGTCCCTTAAATCCTCTCTTTTAAGCACATTCTTGTTTGGGATCTTTTGGTTCTGATGTTTAAGTATGCCCATTTAGAGGACTTGGATTGGGATTTGGATATTCAACCACCCACAAAGGAACAACAATAATCTGTTTGAGGGCTCCAATGGAGTGCAGTCCTCAGCCTGAAGGTGCCCCTACAGGAACATGCATAGTCCTTGCCTGCAAACCCTAATTGGACAGCAAACTCACCCTCCAGCCTCTGCCATATCAGCTATGAGCAGGATTGCAGGCAAGGGCCATGTGATGTGTTGCAGGGGCCCCTGCAGGCTGAGGACTGACCAGGGGCCCTCTTGCAGCTGCACACACTGCACCCTGATTTCTCCGTCCCTGGTTCTCTGTGTCATAGTTAAAGCTGATCCATAGGATAATATTTTATCCAAACTATACCTAAACTTTTTTTTATTTTTGGATACAGTAGAGTAGCAAAACTCAGCCATTTTTTTTACTTCTATATCCAACTCAGCTCATTTTCCTGAACTTTGATACAGCAGTAAATGAAAGGAAATCTGCCCAAAGTGAGGGAAATCCCATCCTAGACATTTTCAGACAACCAGGACAAAGAGCGCTCTCTCCAGTGGTAACACTGACAATAAAAACTGGACAGGAGATCTTCTTACCACTCTGTCCAAAACTAAAATAAACACATTGGGGTTTCAAAACATTTAGGTGCCACTTAAACAGATTGGTTTGGAATACGGTAGTGCTATTTGTCCTGTAGCTGCCCCTTCACTTTTGTCCAGAACCGCAAATATTCCCCAGCTGGATCCCAATTGGATGACTGGACTTCTTACTTCTTCCATCACTCAATATGGTTCCTTTGTTAGCCCATATCTCCTGTATTGAGGTATGACTTGGTGGGGGAAACCACAGTAAGCAGAGATGGGTTTAGGCAAAATAGGGCCCTGGGAAACCTCATGGCCCTAAATGTACAGAATTCCAGCACCTTGCATCTCTGTGTGGGGACTAGGAGAGGTTAAGAGCCCTTGGCATTGCCCAGTTTGCCCTCCCTTAAAACACTCACAGTCAGTGGTGGTGGGACATTGTAAGTTGAGTTTCTGGCTGAGACCTGACCAGGGAATCCTTGCTGTTGCCAGATAAAAGTGAAGAAGCGTCAGAATATAAATGGTCTAATTTTTTTAAAGCTGGAGGTTTGCTGGATTGCTCAGGTTCACCTATCTTCTCCAGTCTTGGAGATCTTTAATAAATCAAGCCCAAAGTATTCTTTAACAGAATTTTCTCTATACATCTGTGGTGGCAGGACTACCCTAAAGCTGAACTTCTGGATAAGCAAACATTGTTTGTACACCCAGGCATGAGTATTCCGGCTTGAATCTAGATGTGTTTTTCTATTTATTTCAGATTTGTGAGGAAATATAGCATGAATTTAACGACTGTGCAGAAGCTTCATGTAATAAAGACCGGTCACCACTGCCCTCTCTCTCTCGCTGTACAGGGTGACTGGTCTTGTATCCGCCCCTCCTGCAGTTTTCTGTAGTCTAGGTCACTTCTGCATCACAGATAATAAAAGTTGAGCTTTTATTTTTTAAATAAATAAATGTCAAATCTATTAATTTTTAATGGTGTGAATTGCTTCCTTGGGTTTATGTTAACACCATCTTTATTAGAAGAAGTATAAAACCTGATAAACCATCCAGAACCCTCAATACAAAAGACATGGGCACTGTTTTCTTTTTATATGATTTTGATGACATTTTGGAAAGTGAGCGCTTTTTGTTACCCTCTTTATACTGCATACACATGAAGAATTATTAGATATTCTCAGCAGACACAATGGCCATGGTGGTATTCATCTACAAATATTGCAGCGGCCATGTCTGTCGATAATAGAATGAGATGAAGCAGATATTTCCATGTCTCTGCTCTTGTGATCCCTTCAGAAGTCTCCAGCCAGGCAGGAGTGTTGCATCGTGTCTTTGTTAGTGAGAGAAAATCAATATCACCAGTCAATGCCTCCCCGTAGAATACCAATATACCGCCTGCTAATCAGATTTCCTGCCCACACAGAAACATGGCCAAACATGGCAATTAAAAGGAGCCCACAATGAAGGGACACGGAGGGGTACTTGGAGAGGACAAAGGGGTTGGAACCTCAAATGAGTTATATAGCCATCTGTGTAAAACGTTTTACCAAAAAACTACTTTAGAAACTTTTAAAACTTTTTACTTTTAAAATAAAAAAACTTTTTAAAATTGTTTTATGTGGTATTGTACTATTTTTTTTTGCAAAAGCTCAAGCTTTTTTAAATTACTTCCTATCCAATGATTGCTGGTTGGATGCTATGGGTGTCTACACTTTTACATTTTTCAGTGATATAGAGCCCCTCTTTTAGATGTCTGTTAATGACAGCAGCTGGGCAGCAAGTATCATGGTGTCCCAAGGACTTAGTGACAACTTTTGCAAACAAAAAATCTGCACACTTAGGCCAGGTCTATCTTAGACCTAGTCTATCTTCTCCAGTCTTGGAGAGCTTTAATAAATCATAACCGGAAGGTGTCCCACAAATGTTGGCCAGTGGTGGAAAAACCAGCAAAGAAAACTATTTTACAGCTAGTCTTGTCCCACTCCTCTAGCACCCCAAGGGCCTTATTGGCCATAATAATGTAGATAGACAACTACAAAAACTGTCCAAATTTTCTTATGTCAGCTGCCTGGATGTTATTGATATGTGATTTCCACTGAAGTCATATGATAGCTTTGAGTTGATGAAGTTGTTCACCACAAATAGGCAAGAAGATCACTAGATACTCTTATCGCAGTCTAATTCGTGCCATCTACGGTGCTGAACCATCCATACTGGCAATTGCAAAATGTATATGATGGAGGGATGCCCTCCATGACTACATGTTAACTTAACATTCTTTTATATAACAAATAAAGGTCCCCCCGATGACCCCACATTCCACCTTGACCACAGTCAATAGCAAAATACAAGAGCCATTGTTAAAATAACATCTCTGTGAAATTTGGATTGCATTGTATTATGGAAAACGTTGCATTTACTGTGTCCAACATTTATTTTTATTAGTTAAATTAAATTACTTTTAACAGAAACCAACAAACACAAAAGTCTTACCTTCATCTGTAGAGTCCAGAGTGCTCACACTCTCAGCCCTGTTCTCCTCTCCTGGCATTTTTCCTTTAGAGATCGGCAGAACCTGGTCAATGTGTGCTGTAGTGGAGGAACGTCAACGTCCACTGGAAACAGGTAATATGGAACAGGTGCCCTGGGGAGCTGGGAAAGGAGCAGCTGTTAGTGGCAGCTTGGAATGTGACTGTTCTGAACAAGTTCAAGGTCACCTGAAGTATGGTACAGCTCAGCCCATACTATGCCATACCTTAATAGCTATCTCAGCTGAACCTGCAATAAGATGTCCTATGGCGTACACTATACTTTATCCTGATGACTGATTCACTCCCTTCCCCCAAAGCACACAGAAAACTTATTGCAAATCTGCTCTCTTGTTATATAAGCAGGTATAACCCGATATAACTTATGAGGAAAGAGCTCAGATTTGGTGTCACAGTAAGGAACACAAGGAACACCTAATAGCAGAATATATTGTGTGCGAGTTAATGGATGGTAAGAGGACCAGTCTGCCATGCTGTCACATAGTCATTAGGAGGGTTTTGGTAGGCTGCCATCCACTGTCCAAAATTGGCTGCAAACAAAGAAACCTTTACAGGTTGACTTCTGGGAAGTACTCAGTAATAATATAGACCTGGATGTGCTTGCATTGGCAGGAGTCAGAAACTGAGAAATAATTGCATGTTTAGTCAGATATATAGAGGACAAAGGGGGCTTAAAGCAGAACACTAACCACTCTGTTAGATACGTTTATTGTACTTTGATTGGATATTTTTCATTCTTGTCATTTTTCCACCTCTGCTGCAGAAAGTCTCAACACCAATGGACTATGGTTGACCACCAAAAATCATATGTAACTACTGGTAGGCTGTAGGCTCAGTCTACTTGGCATTTGGCCCCTTCCCCTCCCCCTTCTACTGCCGACAAACACTCTTTAATTGAAGCTACATTTTTCTGAGTTTGAAGCAGATGCAGAATATTTCCGGAGACTAAGGACATATGCTTAAACCACTGCAAGAACTGGGGGAGGAACCTCAAAACAGGGTATCTCGTGCTTTTTGCTTGAGTCCACAGCTATGTCATAAAAAAAGGACTGGAGCCAAAGAATCAGCATTACAGATAAAAAGCTAGCATTTTTAGAAGGACGGCAATGACAGCCTAAATAAACCCTTTTTTTGGCATTTCAGTTCTTTTCATTGTCTGGACTCCAAGGTTTTGTCCATGGTGCTGAAGCTATTTTGTATTTAGGATGCCTGGTGAGCATTTTGGGGTAAATCTGTGAATAAAATGGCAGTCTAATGCAAGTTAGAAATGTTCTAATTGGGAATTAATAAATAGTGCCCAATGGAAGATTTTCCTTCACTTTCACTGACAATTATAACTTTTACCACCAGGACAAATGGAGAGACCGAAGTCTTGTAGCACAGACAACATAATAAAAACCTTATTTTTAAGTTTACCCCATTTTTAAAAAGTGGTGATCAGCTGAAAAGATTTCCAGTAGGATTGCAATTTTCAAAGAATGCCATTTAACCTGTAGAAATATGGTAATTGCAACATTTATCTAGCTTGATTTCTACTTTCACCAGCACAAGGAGCCATAGACCATAAAAGAGATCAGTGGTGTTTGTTTCACCACTAGGAAAGGCGGTGATCAGTTACTTTCATACATGTTTTTGGAGATCCTGATCCCTCATTTTGGTCAAATAGGGTACTTTGATAAAAAAATGTATAAATATTCTCAAAAGGATCTCTGGTCGTATCAAATACAAGTATATTGCACCTGGAAGCCTTCTGCATTTGCCAACTAACACAAGTTCCATTATCAGAACCACATAGTGATTAGATGCTAAACTCAGGGGAGTAATATTCACCCAGTGGCCCATGCAGAAGGGAAAGCCAGGGGGCTTTCAATGGCACTATTTCCTGCAAAGTGTATCAATGCCATCCAACATCTCTGTTGATATCTTTTTCCTACCTCCTCCACTGGTGGTATTAATAAACAGGATTAATATAGTGCCAACATATCATGCAGAGCTGTACATTAAATAGGGGTTGCAAATGATGGACAGATACAGACAAGGAGGAGAAGGCCCTGCCCCAAAGAGCTTACAATCTAGCAGGGTAGGGGGATCACTGTTGTATTTGGGCAATGAAAGAGGAGATGAAGAGAACATGCAAAGGCAAATGCTGATGTTGGCATTGAAGTGGAGTAGTGTAGGAATGCTTGGCAGGAGGGAGACACTGGAAGCTCTTTTGGCAATCATAGGGGACTCCCCATGGGCCACAGGACCACTAGAGATTAAACTCTCCAACAGTTATTCTTTATTGTTCCCTGTGTGTAATGATAGATGACTATCATTAGAATTGGTCGCTGAAAAAAAGGTTTAAGTGATCATACCCATTTAGTATGGGGCTGTGAAAGATTGGAAGCCAAAAAAAGACATATAATAAACACTGGTCCTATATCTGTCTTTGAGGCCATATTTTAACTACTGCACCACATGTCCATTCTTCACAAGGGTCATTGAGCCATACAGACAAGTACAGCCACCACAAGCAACCAAGAAGAAATCAGCCAACTCCCTTCCTATATTAGTTAAAGAATGTTCCATAAAAACACTGATCATAATTAATGATCCCCAATCAATGAAAAAATGATGAAGTAAAGCTTCCTTAGCAGTCCGATGTAATCAAAACCAATAAAAATGCTATATTATTACATTTTCATTAACCACAATACAAGTTTTGGGGAAAAAATTGCTTAATATTTTGGCAAAAGCACATTTTTCAGTTTCACTCATCACTACTAGTGACATATAAATACACATTGAATTATTTGGAGGGGGTATATTTATTTTTGCAATTGTTTTATTATATTAAATATTTTATAAATGTTTTTGTGCACTATATTTTTTATAGTTTAATCCCCTTGTATGCATTTTTACTTCTTCTGTGTCAGGATTATTTACAAAGTTTAAGGATACCAGCATTGGGATGCCCACTGCAAGAAATTGCTGCTTCCTAACAAACTTCTATGACCCTTCTGTGCTGTAACCCACTGAGTGGTGTTAGTCTTTACCTATCGGTATGTGTTCTGCAAAGCTGGCTTGGGAAATCTCATTGACCGGGTTTGCAAGGTGAAAATGATTTTTTCCTGAAAAAGTCACTGTTACTGTGATAAAGTCATCAGTTCTCTGGAGATGCAATTATAAAGTCTGGCAACCTGGAGCTGACCTGTTAATAAACAGCCATCTTTTATCACGTGTGTGCTTTTTTGGATGTCTGACATGGAAATGACCAATTTGGGGGTTATCAAAGCCAATGGACAAATAACTTCATCAGACCCTAAAGTGACCTAACTGAAATTGTCACATAATCATTTATCTGTAATAGAGGGCACCAGATGTATATTGTAATAAATCTTCAAGAATCTCAAGATTTTTTAAAACAAGAAATGGAGCATTATGTCCTGTTTTACAAATGGTTTCTATGTAATGGAGCACAATAAGGGTGGAAGTGCTAATGAGCTGGGAAGGTTCCTGGCTCTTATAATGACAGTTCTTTCTGACAACCCTGGAAGAAGCATGCAGATCAGGAAAGTCATAGCAAAGTCTGAATTCTTGAATTAGCACAATCATGTCAAAGACACCCCTGCCCACTGTGTCACTGTCTTGTGTCACTGCTCTCTGCATAGGTTAGTAGCCAGGGAGAAGGGCTAGCGATGGGAACTCTAACTGTCCTAATGTTATCTGCATGACATTTAAATGATATTGTCATTTTTCCACTGCGACTCCTAACTCTTCTGACAAAACAATTATGTTGATAACATACAACTAAATTCTGCCCCTCACGTGGTGGTAATAAAAAAATTGTAATAAAAACGTAATAATTAAATTGTAAATCCCATACACACCTTACATTGGCACAATAACCAGTTCCTGTTGTCTTTGTCTAAATAAACATCTCTTATGATATAACTAATATGTGCTTATGTTCATTACATCCCTAAATGGAATACTGCAATAACCTCTCTTTGGTCTTCCCATGAAATGCCTGACTCTATTCCAGTCAAACCTTAACTCATGATGAATACAACACACCTTCTCATTTCTTTAATGCTTTTCCTCTTGGTCCCTGCACTGGTTGACCACCAATCAATAAAAGGATAAAATATGGTTATTACTTTAAAAACTCTGTAAAATTTGGATCCTCCTTACATATTTGCCCTAATTCCCAGATACTGTTCTGAAAAAATCGTCCTTTTAACAGCATTCTATTGGTGACATCCTCTACAACCACCACGCCACTGTTGATATCCTCCAAACCTCTGCTCCACAGAAAATAGCCCCAACAACATCCACTCTACTGACAACATTTTTCACAACCTACTCCCCTGACGGCATCCTACTCAATCAATAGTCCAGTGACGACGACTCCACTGTGCTGACGACTACCTTTTACAACCCCTGCTCTACTGATGACATCTTCCACAGCTTCCACTCCAATGAAACCCTGCAAAAACGGACCTTCTTCACAATATCTATTCCACTGACAACATGTTCCACAACCTCCACCAATGACATCTCCACAACCTCCACTCTACTGAGAAGCTCTTCCACAACCTCTTCTCTACTGATGACATCTTCTAAAGCTTCAATTCT
>NC_092860.1:149258004-149330293 GCF_032062135.1 Pyxicephalus adspersus | reverse complement strand
CAGGATCCCTGTGCATACACACATCTCTACTCCACCGCAATGGACCATGTGGATCTTTCACATTTGCACAGAAATAAATTAGGACAGCATGGGGCCCTAGTCAATGAAGCAGCTTTGTCCCCATCTATTAAATTGGCCATTGTTGCAATAAGCACAGAAGAGCTACTATTTCTCTGGTTTCCTGGTGGTATAACTGGGCATCTCCTGGGCCTTATGCTCCTGCCTAGGGTTGTCTGTTGAATGATCTGGATTTTCAAGTCCACCAATTGTATCTTTCTCTTTGTGTGTACAGCTGTTTATATATAAATCTTTATTTAACCTCTATGCTCAATATACAAGGTTTGCAGTTCAACGGGCTATTTGTATCTCACTTTTTAGCGTTTATGCTTATTTTATTTATGGTGTGTACAGCACCATGTAGGGGATGACACTATATAAATAATAAGTAATACCATTTAATTTAATTATTATATATTGATATGGAAATAGGATTTGCATTTTTTTATTTACACACAGTTTTCTAACATTCTGAAACACTACCAGGACATTTTCCTTTTCAAAGAAGATGGAAGAGATGATACAGTGCCGCCTTTTCCTGGTAATTTCAGTTTTCAAGCAATGAAAAGAGCTCTTTGTGTCTCCCAGTACTCATGATAAACAATAGAGCAATGTATACAATGTGGGAGATAAAATGATTCATAAAAACTCCATGGGCTTGATTCAAAGAAAGGAAAACTCTATATATGATTATACTATGAATAATTACACACAAGTCATATTGTAATTACATTTGTGTTAAAAATGTCCTTTCTATTTTAGTTCTCAGTCAGCTATAATTTCCTACAACTTATTAAAAGTTAAATGTCACTTCATTGTGTAATATGAGGGGAAGTCAGTACACCATTTGTGTACAGGACACCCCGTAGGAAAATATTTTTTTACATTTATTTGGGAATAAAATTGAAGATCTGCTCTTACAAAATTTGAAAGAGATGGCCCAAAAAATGTTTATGTTCTGTGCCCCCCTAATAAATCACATATTGTTCTGTGCTACCAAATAATTTAAAAATACATATTTATATTCTTAAGTATAAAGCAAGACCCCCTCCCCCCTTAGATTTTTCTGCATTTATTTGTGAAAAAAATTGGGAAGTCTGCTTTTACATAATTTTAACAAGATTGGCCCAAAATTGTTTATGTTCTGCTCACCACTACTAAACTAAATTACCGTATTTTTTGCAGCATAAGACGCACTTTTTCTTCCCCAAAAGTGGGGGGGGGGGGAAAGTTAGTGCGTCCTATACGACAAAGGTGTGATAAAATAACTAAAATAATATACTCACCCGATACCCGATCCTGCGTGTGTCTCTGGCTGCAGCAGCGTCTGTCTCCTCTTCTCTCTGGCAGCAGCACGTGTCTTCTCCTGTCTGTAAAGCAGAGCGAAAGAAGCCGGCACAGTGCCACCTGCTGTTCCCTGTCCTAACTGCCGTACAGTGGAAAAAAAGCACAGAGTGATCAGAAGGGGAGTTTGAATGACAGAGTGATCAGAAAGGGAATTTGAATGGCATAGAGTGATCAGAAAGGGAATTTGAATGGCACATGAGTGATCAGAAGGGGAATACCGGTATGAATGGCACATGAGTGATCAGAAGGGGAATAATCTTTCAGAATCTTTTTTTCTATATTTTCCTCCTTTAAAATTGGGTGCGTCTTATATTCCGATAAGAGTGTCTTATAGGGCGAAAAATACGGTATGTAAAATACATATTTATTTACTCAAGTATAAACCAAGACTTTTCAACTCCTTCAAAATGCCATTTGAAAATAATGTTTTTTTACTAAAGTCATACCATGTAGTTGGCACTGTGGCTTAATAAAGTGCATAGCAAACTCTTGCCATTGGAGACATGAAACATAAGTCTGTTACACACTTTATGTAAGAGCACAGCGCCTTCTACTGGGGGCCAACAACCATTCGCAAAAGATTCTTTAGGACCAAATGGCCCATCATAATCAACTCAAAAGTAAAAAATATATATTTAGAATAGGCCTATGTAAATTAGGTTCTTTGGCCCTTTAAATAAATAGTATAAAAATTAAACACTGTTGGAAGTGTGATATGCTCTAGACTTGCATGTTGTGGTTCAAGGAGAGAAAACCCTGGGTTTTGTGGTTTTGAGTAAGTGAGAATGTCCATGTGCTAAGTTAAGTGCTAGATCCCTTCTTTCTCCCTTCCCTTTCCTACTTACCCTTTATCTTTTTTCCTTTTCCTGTAAATATTCTTTAATTATAATTCTTACTTTGTAAATTAACCTTTTATAAAATCTATTGGTCCTTCAATAAAACTAAGACACCCCAAACAGAGCACATTCTACACACACCATGGGTAGGATAGGTTTATACTTGAGTCTGAGCATTAAATAAATATAAATATATACAATAGAAACAAAAAGTAATTTTTGTTATTTTCATCCCTTTGTTTTGTTAAATATACTATTTAAAGTTTTGTTTCTTTTAATACCTATTCAATGAATGCAAAAAAAAAACATATATGTTAACCCTGTCTGATATCCACCTTTGTTTTGGAGATAAGAAGGGGAAAGTTGTTTTGTAGTACTCCTACACTTGCTGTAATTTCGCCATTCCTTTGTAAACATAGAACAATGAGCAGTGGTGGTCATTTTAGGACAGAACACATGTTATTGTTAGGATCACCATGTGAGAGAAAATCACAAAAGCCTGGAAAATGAAAACCAATGAAGTAACCACATTTGATGACTGGTTAGCTGCAATAAACAGGATTTTATTTTTTGTTCTTTGGTTTAGATATGCTAGAAGGGATCTATTTATAAAACAGGGAATCTGACATTTCCTTGTGGGAAACAATTAAAGCCATTGAAATACATAGACCTGGACGATTCCCAAAAGGGATTCTTTAAGGGACTGTCTGACACCCTGTTTTAAAAATAGTGTATATTCCACGTAAATATTTATTCAACCCACTGCCCATTATGTTGTTTTTGAGTTTTAATTTTGATACGCTAACTAAAACCCCAGCTGGAATAAAGACAAAAGTAGACAGGGCATGATTGGTGTGCTAACCGGTCTGCTCTGGGAAGGGGAGCAGTAAGCAATCATTGCTGTACTTCACGACCAAACTGGAACCACAGCATGAACATCAATTAACTTAATTAACAATGGAGATAAATTGTGTTCACTTCAAACAAGGCAGCACTTGCTGGGTAAATGGTTAGAAATAATTCACATTAATATGAAGAACTTCACTAAGACAATCTGATTGAATATATAAAAAATAATATTAATGAAAAGGAAGACTACAGACTACCAGTGGGCTGGCTCTTGGGAGACGCCATGCAAAATATATCAAAGATTATGAACTCTGCTGGACCTTGAAAAGTTTTTTCTTTAAGATTTGCTAAATTTCTGTTACAGTTCATTATTTCTCAGCTTCAGGTTAATCTTTTTCTACTCCATATTTAAATTATATCCAGACAGTCTACACAGAAAATGTTTTCACCTCTGGTTCCCATGTGACCAGACGAATTTATTATCTGCTTATCTGAGACAATATCTGAGTCAATACATTGCACCTGCTCAGCTCTGGTAGGAGATTAAGAAGATCCATTGAATCATCAGGACTATCCATTGTGATTAAACATCAGGAAGTCACAGTTAATGCTCTGGTGATGTGCCATGGAGGAGCAGATATTTGTGATGGGATAAGTTAGGATAAACTTCCTATGACGGGAGAAGGCGTGCATGAGCGGTCACACGGAATCCATGGGAGACTCAGGGTTGTGCAAGTAGATGGTCATTTTTCCCAATTTTGTTTTCTTCTTCTGGCCAATATTGGACATTTGCTGGCCATGGCTGAATTCAGTAAAGACGGTGTGTGTGTAGGGGTTTTAAGAGGAGTCTCAGTATTTCTGTGTGGGTCTATACACTTTAGAGCTAACTGTTACAGACATTGTGTATCCTACCTTAGCACAGCCAATCTTTTGTAATAAAAAAACCCATAGAAAGGGGGCAAGGCTTGTGAAAAGCGTGCTTCCTTCATGTGCGCCAGAAATCCCTGGTAACTGATACAAATGTGGAAGTTCTGCATATATATATTTGGAAGTATACAATAATATTCTATATTGCCAATAGCATAAACAAATATAATGCAAGACACTGGAGAGTTAGATTAGGGAAGAATGGAACCATAAAATGCAGTTTTGGCCCTTCATGCTAATTCCTTTAAAGCGTACCTAAACTCAGAGTTTTCACTTAACATAAAAAGGTAGAAAATCCTTTTATTTAAAGTAAAAATTTGGTTTATTTAACACCCTTTAAAAAAAAAAAAAAATAAAAGAATGCAGCACTGCCACCTTAATTCTCCATCGCCTAGGCGATCCAGGGTGAATGGGAGCGCAAAGCCTTCCGGAAAACCTATGTCATGCATCCCCGGAGGCTCTAGGCTGCTTAATATGAGCATGCCCTTTCAGCAATAGGGAAAGAAATTGCCGATCTTGCGCCTGCACAGTGCTAGATCGTGTGACGTAGGAAGAAGAACGCAGAAGAAGAGTGCAGAAGATGGCGGCGCCGGGCAAAGACACATACTGGGACGACGCGGGACCCGTTATTTTAATGTTTTGGGTTTACTTCTGCTTTAAAAGGCATTGATAAGGATTGTAATAAGCACTAAGAGACTGTCCTATTCACAGTACTGGCATGTCCAAACCCATTATACACCCCCATGATTCACCAAAGCCAACTGGCACAGCTTTGGCCAATTGCCCTGGTTGCCCAGAATATACAGCAGCACAAGGCCCCTGTGGGCCTGTAGGGGCCTTTATATGCTAGGAGTAATTTGGGTGTGTGCTGGGCCCATTCTTGTTCTTCCATTCAGTTGGATATACACTGCCCCTTTCCAAAGTGAATACAGGCATGGGTTTGGACAAAATTAGTCCTGGGCAAGTATGAACTGGGTCACCAAATGCACAGCATTCCAGCTCCTTGCACGCTTGCCATTCTATCAATTGGGGTCCTGGAGAAGCTGAGCACACTGGGAAAATGGTTAGGTCTGATCTATCCTTACAGTAAATACCATGTTGGCACTCGGTTAGCTGAAAGGGGTGGGGGCTTTTGTTTTCATACAAGAGCCCTTTAACCACCTAGCCGGTATGCCCGACCTTCGTACGGGCAAAAAAAAATGGCTAGGATGGTTAACCCCGTAATTTTGTCACATCCTTACCTCCATGGTCCCGCTGTGCACATCCAGCGGGACCATGGAGGTAAGGCTACAATTTAAAAAAAAAATTTCATGAAAAACAGTGGATCACTTTTGGTACAGAAATCTAGACCTCAGTGTAACGCTCAGGTGGTTAAAGACCATGTCAATGTTGATGCTATACATACATATACATTTGTAGCATCTTACCACCTTTAAAGTCCTTAAAATACCAAAAAAAAAATAAACAAATTAAATATTCTAAATTATTACCTAAAGTTTTCCTTAGCATTATTGATTTTTTATTTATGTGCAATGGATCTAATAAACTTACTACTTTAGGTAAAGTCCCCAGCAGAGCTCCCCCTGCCCCTGCGTTTATTTATCATCTGTGCTGGCCCAGCTTCTCCGTCCCTCCCTTCACCTCCCTACAAGAATTTTGTGTTAAGATTTTGTAGTTGCTATGGGGAGAAGAAGAATAGAAGTGTCCATATTCCCCCTAAGGGGACACAAATAAAAACCTAAAAAAGCCTTTGATCCTTCCCTGCTCTGTCCACATCTAACAACATACATAAACTGCCCTTTAAGTCATGTCTGTGCTGTTTTCTTTTTATTGATGTGTTAGAAACGCTGCTGGGTTATTCCCACGATGTGATCTGCCCTGAGACATGTAACCAATTAGTGAGATTAAATGGCTGACATGTTATTCAGTGCTGAATGGGAATTGACTATCACACTAATTAACGCTTTGTAATATAAATATAAATAGCATATAAAATCTATAGATAAAACATAAGAAAATCATATAAAACAAATCCATACTGGTAAAATCAAAAAGAAGGTCAACCTTACTGTTCTTATTTGTTTATTTGGTCCAACACTAATCCCGTTGGATGCGTAATGGCTATTTGGCCAACGTTAATCCGCAATGCACTGCCAGTTCTTCATTAGGTCGATTTTGTCCATCTGATAATTCTGACAATTGCATATCAAATCATGGACATGTCTGATGACCAAATAAAATGTCAATGTTGAGTTCTATTCTTGTATAGTGATAGTGCACTATGGCTGATCTTGCTCTTGGAGTGGTACGGCATCACCCTTGTAGCTGGTGCCACCAATCTGTTGCATTTGACTTTTTCACCCTCCCCTCTCCATTCTTTAAAATTACATTGATAAGGATTGCAATGGCACACAGAGAAGATTCCCATATTTGCATTCTGTCATGGCATGGAACCATCAGACACCAAATACTGCAAGTGCAACCTGCGCACTGCCAGAAGGCATGCGTGTTGCATTTCTGCAGGAATAATTCTATGGTATTTATTCAGATTCTAAGATGGATCTTCATAGCTGCTCATCATTATTGATGCTGAATTGCATCACTAAATGACATGATTGATGAGAATTGTCAACTAGGGTTCTGTGGAACCCTAAGGTTCCTCTAGATGTTTCCAGGGGTTCCTTGAGTTATGGATTATTGACCTTCAGTTTGCACCTGGCAGAGCTGGCAGCATGAAACCAGAATGCATGTTAGCTGTATTTAGGTGTCATTCAAAACACCACTGTAAGGGAAATATTCTTCCAACTGACCACTAACGTAAAGGATATTTTTACAACAGATACCTAATGCATTGGTTTTAGCAGGGATTACCAGAGACCTGGAAATGTTATAGATTCAAAAGTTTTTAAGGGTAAAAAAGACTAAATGGATATGGCTGGATAGACTAAATTTAAGGTGCTTAGACAAATTTCACAGTTCATCACTATAATGGGCATTTTAATATTTTTAACAAAGAGTAAATCAGCTTTAAAAAAAAGTCCACATTGACCTCTCCAGCTGCATGCACTGTGAAGGTATTCATCCTCAAACATACTCCAAAATGACTGAAATGTATTTTAGTTGATTTCTAACAGCTTAGAAATGTCTGTTGTGTGTTTACATTAGAGGTACAATAGAAAATAATGTCAGGAGACTAAACATCAAGATTTCAGTGCACTGTTGGGAACTGTGAAGATTATTTTTTGAACAATGGCTTTAGCTAGTTTTAGCTTTAGAAAGTGAATAGGGGCTTGTTTACCCCTGTTTTTCCAGTCTATGTAAATATGATACAAATTAGTATTATGGAAATAAATCAAACTTAGAAATATATATAGAAAATATAGAAATATTTAATCTTGGACCATAATACCATAATTGATATTTTTAATTAATTTATTTAATTATTTGTTTATTATTATACATATATTAATATATATATAAATATATATATATATATATATATATATATATATATATATATATATATATATATATATATATATATATATATATATATATATATGGCATCAGTGTTAAAACAACTACAAATGACAAACATTTATTATGGCTTTAGTATTATTTTCAGATGTTCCAATTTTCATTGTGGCCGAAGTCATTATCAGGTGTCGGTACACAGACAGGATTGCAGCAATGGAAATCCTATACGTCTGGCACCCACTATAATGTTTTCTGGTGTATAATATGTGTCAGGTTTCTAAAACCCATTAATGATCACTTCTTATACGTGACACTTTTACTGCCTGTTATGATATTTTATATCTTCCTTTGGAATGGCCGTTAAAATTGCTGTAATGTTTGACACCACTGTACAGCAGCAGTTACTATGGACTTATAGCAGCCACTTGAAGCATTAAAGAAGAATTCCTGACCTATATGCAATGTAACTTCCAATCTCTCCATGAGTATTAGTATTTAGTGACATTCCTATTTGGGACCTTTGGGCAAATAATACCACCCAGCCCACCATTCTGGAATAAATTCACCTAAATCTGCAGATGCATGTTTTCAGATGCATGTTTCTGCTAATCAAGCACCACCAATGTGCCTGCACCGGCTAGTCCCCTAAAACTGATATCACCCATGAAAACTCCTGTTCTGGATTGTGGAAGCACCCTGCAACTGGGCAACCAACAAGAAGGGCCCAAGTCCTGCAGGTAGTGGGGGATCAAAAGGGGAAGCAACAAAATCCCTTGCAACACTTCCAGTCTAATTACCCCTTTAAGCTTTTTTTTTTGCTGCAAAATGAATCCCTATGTTGCAAAGATGAGGATCTTGGGTAGGATTTGATCATTTGGAATAACAGCTAAGTAGAGATGACTCCATTTAATTGATAAAAACACTGTGCGTTGCCATTGCATAGTGCTGCTTAATTATGCCTCTTGAGCTACACTCAGCCAATGAAGTCTATAGTTGGCTTCAGATGCAGCCAAATCCAAAGTTTACATTGGGAATCCTTAAAAGTGTATAGTGGGCAGCTACTACCCCATGTGTATAATCACTCATTAGTACTACATTTGTTTCAATTTTATTATCAATGGCGTTAAGCATTTTCATTGACTGGTGGTTTTCAGGGCCAACCTCGCTAATTGGACAAAATGTAAACTGAGCCCCAGAAAAAGCATTGCAGCAAACCCAACCCTGCATTGAAAGGATTTAATACTAATGTATGCCTAAATAGACCAGCAGAAGAGGAATAAGTTGACTTATCCTTTGCTCCCCCGGGGCTCAGTGCTCCTTTTGCTGGTTCCCAACTTTGGGTTGTTGGTGGGCATGCTGCATCCTCCCCCTACATTAAACTGCTATCAGCATTATATTGAAGGATCCTCTTGCAATGTCAATGCTTTTTGTCTTTCCTTGAATTCAGCTTTAAGTTAGAGTGGTACATTCTGATCACAAACCAAAATAGTGTTCAAATCATGAGCAATATCATCTCAGTGGATCTCGGTAAGCATATCAAATGATTCCCTAGTGCTCACTTGTAAACTTCATCATCTAATTAAAGCTGCTTGCAAAAAGTTAATTGTATTACTTACATGTCTTCATTGGAATCTCAAAAAGCCACAAATGGATCTAAATGTATGCAAATGCTAACAGTATTGATAACATACCCCCTCCCAGTCGAAGGATATATTATATATAAAATATATATAAGTATCTGTTTATACAAATGTTCTAGTTAACTATTTCAGTGGTGCATAAAGCAATGGGTATCCTTGCCATTCGACAGCTCCACACCCAATATTGTTTTATTTATCTGGGTAAATCACCAAAACTGACAATCCCTTGGAGTCATATCACTTTCGATGGTGCACAGCATCATCTCCGACGTGTTCTGGCATGAATCATTTGTTGTGCAATGCAGGAATGAAACCAATAGTTTTACGCCATTGTGTTAATTATTCTTTGCATGATCAAATAGGTTCTTCCATATGAAAATATTCTCTATTATGGAAACTATTATATAAAACATTAAAGGACATTTTATTTGAATTGAAAGCTACTATAAAGTTTAAAAACATATCTATTCAAATGCAAAGGGTTCAATATCCATATTTAAACCTTTAGAGATGATTGTGTCCAGGACATAAATTCAGTTGGGTTCTTGTCTTGACATTTTGTATGAATAATTACCACCTTTCCAATCTGCTGTGACAATATCTCTGCTCTATAATACATTTCCATTGAGAATACTCTTATGTTTGGAAAGTGGGCTCTTTTACCTTCCTTGATGTGTTCCATGATCCTGACTGCCATCTGTCTTCTAGTACATCCTATATACCCCTTTGCACTCCATGCCACTGGTGACTCCATTGGTGTTCCAGGTAAAAAAATCTCTGATCCCATATATATGTTTATGATGTATTGTAAATCCCTTTATCTTCCTATGACGTGCATTAAGTTTGCATGTCATACCTATAAAACAAACAAATCCAGTAAACTTTAAAACCAAGTTATTGACTTTCCAAATGATAAACCTAGGTATATCCGGCAACAATCCCTACAGACTCTTATCATCCTTTAATTTTGCCTGCAACCTATAAAATGTTCTTAAATGTATATGCTCATACTTTACCTTTATAGCTGTCTCGTTTTTTTCTCATTTCTATTAGTATCTATACACTGTTTTTCCTAAAGCAGTCAATCCCTTGATAACTGATTAACTTGCTTTGCTGTGTCCTACTACATCTGTATTGTATGCTTTGTCAATGAATTGTACAATCAGCTCATCTAACTTAGCATTACTGCTGTTATTTTACTATAAGATATGTGACCTTTCCTTTCGGAAAGATATTCATCAACTGGAGATCAAAATGTACCTGGTAAAAAGTTGCTTTTGGCTAATTTTACTGACCTCAGATTGACTGTAAGCAAAATTGTATTTGTGCCACAAAAAAACACAGCACTATGATATCCAGAACAGTGTAGTGTGGTGCGTGCCAATTCATCCCGGGATAAAGTCAAAACATACCAGCACTCACCACTCAACCACCCATCTGGTTCATTGAATGTCAGTCATAACCTGACCTTAGGTAAAGCTCAGTGATAGTCATGGTCCGATCTTAGTTACAGCCCAGCCATGGTCATAGATTGATCTTAGTTGTGGCCCGGCATTCATCATAGCAAACCTCAGTCATAGCCCCGTCTTAGTCATAGTCCGGCTTTTGTCCCAGATTGGCCTTAGTTAAAGCACAGCCTTAGTTATAACTCAGCCATAGTCATGGTTTGGGCATAGCCATAGCTCAGCCTTTGTCATAGCCCAGGCCTAGTGATAGCCCAACTTTAGTTACAGCCCAACCCCATAGCCTGACCTTAGTTGTAGCCTGGCCTTTGTCCCAGTACAGCCTTAGCCACAGCCCTACCAAAATTATAATCCATCCTAGTCATAGAGGCAGAGCAACTTTGTTGCGAACCTTAACTCTAAGATGTTGCGAACCTTAACTGTAGCATGGCCTTTGTCATAGCACTGTCTTAGTCGTAACCCGGCCTTAGTCATAGCCTTACCTTATTATTAGCATGGCATTAGGTATAGCCTAGCCATAGTCATAGCCTGACCTTAATCATAGCACAGTCTTAGTCAAAGTCATAGTCATTAGTTTTACCCCAGCCTTAGTAATAGTATGGTCTTAGATGTAACCCAGTCTTTGTCATTTGGTGACCTTAGTCTGAGCTATTGTCAAAGCACTGCCCTAGGTATAACCTGGTCATACTCATAGTCTGACCCTAGCCGTAGTCTGGCTTTAGTTATAGCACAATCCTAGTCATAACCTGACCTTAGTGATAGCCCAACTATAGTCATGGTCCGGGTTTAGTCATATCCCTGCCTGATCTTACCTGCTTGGTTTTGTCATAGTACAGACTTAGTCATATCCTGTCATAATTCTAGTTTGACTTTTGTGCTAGCACATTCTTATTCATAGTCTGGCCTTAGTCATTGCTTGGTCTTGGTGATAGCCCAGCCATAGTCACGGTTCAGTCTTAGTCATAGACCGGCAATGATAGTGCAATGATACTACATATAAGGACTGATGAAGCAGCTTGGAGAGCAGTGAAACATCTTTACCATTACAAGAAAAAGTCCAATTGAATGAGACTAGCTACTATTAGATAACCTCAGGTGTTGTTTGCTTCCCCCAAGCAAAACATCCATGACCGAACCAAGTTGAACTTACATCTGCAGATATTTCCCAATGTCATGAACGATCAATAACATTTAGAAAAAATAATGATTGAGACAGTCCCCCATTAATGACAAAACCAGACCTGTGTCCACATGGATAGATCCAATAGTCAATGGTTATCTCATCCATAAGAAAATCTATTAAACCTTGTGTGCCAAATCAGAGGTCCATTGTTTACCGTGAAATTGTTTATTGTAATCAAGCAGGAAAGTCCAATGTCCAGCTATTTTATTTAATCAATTGTTCTTGATTCACCCCTTTCAGTTGTCTCGATGAAATCGTCATTTGGATATGAATTAAAAGAAATGACAAGTTTTATAGTCGTCCCCAGATCAAGGTAGGAAGAAATTTTTAAGTGCGGACATTTGTTCTGATCTAATAAGGTAATTCCCAATACTTGGAAGATTTCCTTTTATTCCCCTTGCATCTTCAGGAAAAGAAGTGTAGAGAAAACTCCTCAATTAGAGACTGATGGCAAATTGTTAGGGTTTTTAATCCTGCCCAATAAATTTATTTTTCATAATATATTTCAAAATACCAAAAAAAAATTGGGCATACATGTTCCTGTGTATGCAGCTACGTGTTGGAGTGTGGCATACATTCCTTTTGGGTTTTTTTATGTAAGTTTTTATTGAAAGTTTTTAGTATTTGTACAAAGGAAAAAAATAATAAAATGATACAAAAAATAAATAGAATTGCATTGAGTTTGACAACTGTGACCATGATAAACCAATGCAATTTCAGAAATCTAATCACTTATCACTTAAATGTTAACCTAATGGGCATGCAAGGCTAAGTAGATCTAGGAAAGAGGGTGTGGAAGCAAATATTGATCCCATATAGACTGTACTTCCTGATGTTTCCAAAGCCCACCATTCAGTCTAACAGTCACAAGGTCCATTAGGCTAACATCTTGAATATGACGATGTAAGAGAAGGGATGGATGCAGAGATAATTCCACTTCAAGAGGATGAGGTATCATGTCGCTATTAGAACATGGGTGATCAATTTAACTTGCACCATTGGGAGGTCTTGTAATGGGATGCCTAGAAGAAGAGTCAAGGGGACGAAAGAAATTGGAGTAGATACCAACTGGGTCAGGAGCTGATCCACCTCCATCCAGAAAGGCAAAATAATAGGGCAGCACCATAGGATATGTATTAGGGAGCCAACAGCTCCACCACACCTCCAGCAAAGCTCATTTTTAATATTAATATTATTAGTAATATTATTAAACAGGATTTTTATAGCACCAACTATACAGAGCGCTGTACATTAAATAGGGATTGCAAATGACAGACAGATACAGACAGTAACACAGGAGGAGAGGACCCTGCCCCAAAGAGCTTACAATCTAGTAGGTGGGGGAATTTACACAACAATAGGAGGGGAGATATGTAGTGGGGAAGTAGTGAGGGTTTCAAAAGACAGAAAAAGATGGGTAGGCAAGTTTGAAAAAATGGGTTTTGAGTGCTCTTTTAAATGAGCAGAAAGTAGGAGCAAGCCGCATAGGCTGAGGAAGACCATTCCAGAGAGTTGGAGCAGCTCTAGAGAAGTCTTGTATCCGTGCGTGTGATGAGGTTATGAGTGAGGAAGTCATTAGTAGGTCATTGGAGGAGCGAAGAGCGAGGCTGGGGGAGTACTTTTTTTCCTAGGTCAGAAAGGTAAGTGGGACAAGAACTGTGTAGGGATTTGTAAGCAAAGCACAGGAGCTTAAATCTGATTCTAAGGTGAAATGGAAGCCAATGGAGAGAACTACAAAGAGATGTAGCGGAAGAGGAGCGGAGGGAAGGATGGATGAGTCTGGCTGCAGCATTCATAATAGATTGTAGAGGAGAGAGTCGGGTTAGTGGAATACCAGAGAGGAAGTTACAGTAGTCCAGACGGGAGATGATAAGAGCGTGTACAAGGAGTTTGGTGGTCTCAGGGGACAGGTGGGGGCGGATTTTGGAGATGTTGCGTAGGTGAAAGTGACAGGACCTGGAAATGTTCTGAATATGGGGGGTGAATGAGAGGGCCGAGTCAAAGGTGACACCAAGACAACGTGCCTGAGGGGAGGACTGAATAACAGTGTTGTTAACAGTTAGATATATGTCAGGGGGTGATGTGGAATTTGAGGGGGGATGATGATGAGTTCTGTTTTATCCATTAAAGTATACTCAGAGAAGCAGGGCCATCTAGGAGTCATTGGGCTACATATTATAGCAGCAGTCACAAACCTTGCAGACCTTGTGGACCACTAAATTCATAATTTTATAAAAAGATAAATACATTTGTAAAATATTGATCTTCCTAATGGTGCCTGACAAGGACTGTGGCGGCTCTGATGCATTGATCAGCTCACGGTTAAGTGAAGTATTATTATCGTTACTATTATCATTAGTTGCATTATCATCGGTATTACTAAAGAAATGCAAAACATTTGTTTTCTCACTCATTATGTTTTTTTTTTCATTCGAATCTAAGACCAAACAAGAAATGATAGTTATCAAAGTCAAACTATTTCATGCCATTAAATATAACAGATGAAGAAAATACACAGTTAATGTCATACTTACCTTAAAGAGCATCTGAGAAAAAAATGAAATAAAATAAAACAATCGGATGAGAATCGGTATTGGCAGAGCGCGGTGACTATTGTAATGGTGGAAACAATACTGAAGCGTACGGCTCAGCAAGGTTTGCCGCATACAACCTAATACTACACTGACGTCGCGCTGCACCTCCCTTGTTTTTCGGTCTCTAGTACAGTTATTTAATAGAATATAAATTTTGTTTTAATATTATTAAAACTTAAAAATTGCAAAGAATGTTCAATTTTTTCTGTGGACCACTAAAATTTTCTCTTGGACCACCAGTGGACCACGGGTTGGCGACCGCTGTATTACGGGACATCTTTGGGAAGACATTCACTGTATGTATATTATTTGTGCGCACCTGCATGAAATCCTTCATTGGATGGGACAGTAGGCTATTGTTAGTAGTCACCTCCTTAGAATACATGGGGACATGTTGCCCTCTACTGGTTGAGCCTTTAAGGGCTTTCTCTATATAAGATCATCAATTGGTTGAGCGTTTCCCCCTTTTCTCAGTGTATATCAGACTTTTTTGAGTTTTTAACAAGGGGAAGCCTTGAAATAATTTTCAGGCCTTTAGGGGACCAGGCTATAATTGCTATAGCCAGAGCTCACAATTCATTAGTGTGGTGGTCAGTGGGAAGACTGCTTTTTGCATTGCTGGCCATTGAGAAGAATGTCGCTCTTATGGAAAGCCAAAACGATCATTGGTGTTAGTGGTAACTGACCTGAGAAGCACCAATTGGTCATTGATCAAGGAACCCCTAGCAATCTCTGGAGGAAACCTGAATGAGAGACACTGGAGTACAGAACCCATTGAATTTACAAGGTACAAACCTATTAAAGACAATACTTCTTAAAGCCAAACTCCAGGCAGATATACCAGGCACATCTTAGACTCTTGCAGCCCCATGTACAGACCAGGCTTTAAAATAAAAACAAAAAGCTATTCAAGTGTTCTGCATACCCCATGATTCAACAAGGAGCATGGTGATAGGAGGAAAAGTGAACAGATGAGCTCTTCACTCCTTCTTCTTTCACTATCCATTCACTGACTGGCGGAGGGATAAGACCTGTAAGTACCTGCAGTAGAGAAATGAAACAGTAAATTAGTGTAAATCTCTGGATCGGAGGGGCATAAATATAAATCATTTAGCAGGGAAGATAGCGCCATTATATTCTCTTTTTTTCTACTTTTTATTTTTTATTATTATTATTATCAATAATAATAATTTGTAATTTCAGCAAATTTGCAATTGATTTCATATTTTGTATTTTTTTCAATTTTAGTACAGAACAGGGAATAATGCAGAGTCACATGACTGGCCCCATGAACTTGGCAATAGTAAAATTCCCATGCAAAAAGCAAAACTTACTGACAATGCATTGGCCACAAAGGGAAAAGAGGACCTGTACTAGGGAAGCCTAGAGATGAATTTTAAGAACAGAGTTATTAAAATGGACAGTAAGATATAGAGAAGTTACTTTTCATTGTGTCCCCTTAAGCTGTTCGTACAAGAGTTCCAGGAACATTAAAAAAGTTCTTTAATTTGACTTTTCGGTGGACTTATCCTGCATGTCTTTAATGATGCTGGAAAAATGACTTCTATATCTGAAATTATTCCGCAGCAGAAGATCTTTACAGACATCTAAGTTATTGAAGTGCCCCTAGGCTAGAATTATTAGAAGGAGCTAAAATATTCAGATATACTCTGTCTTAGGAACAATGTGAAATATCTCTGTAGGTGGTAATACATTAGCGGCAGTAGAATAACTCCCAATAATGGGTTGTTCTTTTTAAAAATGAATAAAAAACACATTATTAATACAAAGGCCTCCCAGATTAAAGGAGCAGTAAATGTAAATCATAGTTTGGTGAATACTAAGTGAACACTGAGACAGGACCTCTGAGGAGGGAGGTCAGAAGAACTTGTCCAAGCTAGTAAAACGTGTTTCCAACTGGTATTCAACACCATCCAAACTTCAAAGTTGGGTTTTCCAGTACAAACATCAAAGTTGGGTTTTCCAGTACAAACATCAAAGTTGGGTTTTCAAAGTTGGGTTTTCCAGTACAAACATCAAAGTTGGGTTTTCCAGTACAAACATCAAAGTTGGGTTTCCAGTACAAACATCAAAGTTGGGTTTCCAGTACAAACATCAAAGTTGGGTTCTCTAGTACAAACATCAAATTTGGGTTCTAAAGTACAAACATTTAAAGTTGTGTTCACTAGTACAAACATCAAAGTTGGATTCTCTAGTGATTAAAGTTGATCCTAAAATTTACATGCAGATGTTTTTAATCAAGCTTCATGAATTTAGATGGCCTAACCCAAAGTTTAGAGATGTGGATTCTCGTAAGACTTCTGGAAGATTCAGACCAAAGGTTGACCAACGACTTTGTCTGCTTCTCCTATTGTTTCAGCTCCATTGACAGCCATTGCCAAAAGGTTACATCCCTCTTAGTGTTCTGTTGCTTGAGCTCACTTGACCGACATTGCCACCAGTTTCCACCCATCTGTCTTTGTAATCCTGATAGAACTAATAGAACGTTACTTTGTTTTTTGACCCCATAATCCCATCAAAGAGGCTTGCAGAAATTCTGCTGTAACCCACATTTGAAGCTTGGTTTGGATTTCCATTGACTTCAATGGGACTTCCAATTTAAAAATTCCTAGTTTTAGAGGTTAATGAAGTTCAGCCAAATCATATTTGTTTCAGTATGTTACCCCTACTGTTTGGTTTTGTGATAAAGAAAAGATGTTTAACTTTTTATATGGCATAGTGCACAAAGAAGAAGTAAGGTGGACATCCACGGCACATGGACAGTAGAAGACCAAATGCTCAGTTTGGTCTTTTTAGCTCTTTAAGACTTTTGATGGAGAAATTCTGAATTTTTAAGGTTTGCATTTTTTTAAAACTTTTCAGAAGTTTACTTATTTCTAGATTAGGTGGAAGGCATATCATCCATTCACCTTTTTTATACTAAACTAGGCCACTTCATCATTATCTTCTTAAGTCAACCATGAATCTTGGAATGTTTCTTTTTAAAGTCTATAGTTTCTTGTTTTGCAATGTTGAAAATCAGTTTGAATTAATACATTTCTGACCTATCATTATATATAGCAACTGTTTAGGCTTTCAGAAAAGATTCACCTTTTATAACAAAACACTTTCACTGAGCTCCAATTTCCTCAGATGGCCAAGACTGAGATTCTATCATCTGTCTGATGTATGCCGGAGGAAATGTTTAATCTCCTCAGATTCTTTCAGCTCCTCTTTCTCAATGATCAGACTTCAGATAAAAAGCCAAAAACTACCTGGCCGATCTGTTTTAAACATTTGCAAACACAGCTAAAAACTGAACATATAACCCAAATTTACATGACTGTGTCATCTCAGAGATAGTATCTTCTTCCCAAAGGAGTAGGTGCTTAGTCTAAGAGAAGCCTGAACAAAGATGGACCTGTTCTTCTGCAGAGAGGAACAGAAGAAAGTATTGTCATGGGTAAAACTGTGGGAGGTAATAAACACAACCTTATACAAACATGTGCAAACAACTGCAAAACAACTGCATTCCACCGCAGCTCACTTTGGTTGGAACGTGTTCTCATTCAAAGACATTAGCTATATGTTGCATCCAGGAACTACACCACAAACCACTGGAACATGAACACAACCTTGTGTATAGATGTGCACAGAGCATTTCCCAATTGCCCCTATACATTTGAATTGGAGCAGTTGGAGACGCGGTTTTCAGACCTGCAGTAAACCACAGCAGTTTACAGATCCAAGCTTCCAGCTTCTCCCATTCAACTGTATAGGGTTAATTGGGAAATGTTGCACACACTTGCACGAGGTTGCGTTCATGTTGCAGTTGATTGTGGTGTGGTTCCTGGATGCAACATGTAGCTTCTGGCCACCCTTGAGCAGCCAGCCACATCTATTTGACAACAATGAGCTGCGGTGGAATGCAGTTATGTTGCAAGAGGATGGGAGATGGCTCATAATCAATTGTAGTGCAGTGGACTACACAATACATTTGTCAAACGCTGCAGTTGACTCCAAAAAGTGCTCCTGGATGCGTAAAGCGGGGGCCAGGCGCATCTGACCCCCAATTTATATACTTCATACCTAAAGTAGCCTTACACTTTAATTGCACCTACCATGAATCTGATTCTAGGTGCATTTTAAGAAGCAAAATCCTATCCAAACCAAGCAGCAGTGCCTCCTGGGGTGCACACAACTCTATCCTTTCCATTTGTCCAGGCTGTTCTATTCCTAATTGTAGAAATAACTTTTTAGAGCAAACAACAAAATGGCCATAAAAGATGATGATATCTGCAGTTCCGCTGACACAAAAGCAAAGTGTCCTATTTATTTATATTTTTTCTCCTTCCTTTGAGCTCTACAGTTGCTTCGTACTCTCTGGCCTCTCTGTAAGAATAATTTATAGAAGAATAACCATAACAGCGTTTGCTCCCCCGGCTTATCAGCTGCTGCAGGGAGCGGCGATCTCCGCTAGCTGTGACTCACTTCTTAATGCAAGCAAAGAGAAGCGACATTTGTGTGCTAATAGGTAGGACATCACCCCAGAGACCGCCAACGCCAATACACAATGTTCCCTGGACAGAGATTACGGATGTTTGTTTCACAATCAACCCTGGCTGTCTGAGAGCGCTTCCCTGACTCCTCCAGATAAAAATCTTTAGAATTGCCAGGTATATCCATCTCAGCGCACTGGGGAGAGCAGAATATTCATAAAGAGATGCAGAGAACAGCGATTGCTCTGAACACGAGGCTGGGAAGTTTGAAAACTTGTCACAACAGAGTCCAAAGCTTCATTTATTAAAGAGATTGGCCCTGATTTATTAAAGCTCCCCTATACATTTTCATTAGTGAACCTGGGTGATCCAGCAAACCTAGAATGGATTTCCTAAAAGTCATTGGCTATTTCTTAGCAAATGTTTTCAATCCTAGACCAGATCCGTTCCGGGTTTGATGGATCATCCAGGTTCATTGATGAAAATATATCCTCTCCAGCCTTGGAGAGCTTTAATAAATCAGGCCCATTGCATTCCTAAAGGTGAACTCCAGGCAAACAGATAAATGAACAGGTTTAATATATATATATGGGAGATGTGTTACCTGCGAGGGTTTGTATTTATGTCCATCCAGTCCTGAGATTTATTGAACATAACTTATTACTAGTGGGGGTAGACCTGACCTTCCTATGCTATAGCTTTGATTTTGCTTACAGGTCTTCTCCCCACCCCCAACCTGTGATTGGACAGTTAAAGAAGCCCCACCTTCCTTTCGTTCCTATAAAGTCTGTTATACAGACTGTATAGGGACTACCACATTCTGATTCAATGCAATTAAAAAATACAATAACCAATAAATTCAGACCGATAATAATTTTTACCATATATACCTGCCTGGAGATCATTTTTAAAGGCTCAGTCTACCCAAAATAGATATTTTAGTGTTTGGAAGATACAGTTGGTTTTTATTTTTCATGCATTCCTTTGGATAAATTCCCTCTAACTTCTATTACTTTTACAAAGGGCTCTCTCTGGGTTTTTATTTATTTGATAATATGCAGAAAATGAGAAGAGAAACCAGAACATACAGGTGGACAGGACACCCAAACTCCTGCAGAACTAGGAATTACGGCCAGGAGATCTCACTGCTAGTGCTGTTCATATTCAGTTTTTTGGAAAAATCAACCTAAACAACCTAAAACTTGACACTTAAAAATGTGTTAATCAGTTGCCCGTTGTGTACCTTAACAAAAGGCTCACACCCAATGTTTACATTGGCTGGCAAAGGGTGCAATCCTAGTGTTAAGGTGGATGCTTTAATTTTCTCTTGTTTATGCCAGAAATGTCACCATATCACCTAAATTAGAATCATATTGGAACAGGAAACTTAGTTTATGGAGTCTGAAAAGTCAGAACATTTGCAGGCATTTCTGTTTGACCCACAAACCTCAAAGCAATGTTATTTGAATGTCCAGTTTGTGATCATGTACAGCCATCCTCAGACTGCACCATCAGTACACATGCATGCCAAGGAGGGTGGCTACACCATCTCTCCATGAAGGCCATATAGGACTAATGTAGCTACCTTTATTGCAGAAAATCCAGGTCTGAGATATTGTAAAGGATTTATTTATATACAGAAAGGAACGGACTTGGCTAACTTTTTCTATTTATATGTGCACAGCAGAACGAATAGTAATTTATAGATTCTTTTTGCCATCTTTATTCCCATTGGGAGGTTTTTCTCTAACTCATACCTGGTAGATACACTTTTATTTCTTTCTGAAGGCTAATAACATACATATGTATGGTAAACCTGAGGCTTAGTCTCCACAATATGACAGCATTGGATCATGGAACAGTCTCCATATGGCAGTGCCTTCATTCAATTAGGTCTTGTGTAGTGTAAGTTGGGCCTCCAATTGACATAAACCTTGACCTCAGGCATGGCACTCATTCACTTGAAAAAATCCAGTCCATCAATGCTGTTCTACAAGATTCATAGTAAAACGATAGAAACAGAGTTAGGGGGAATACCCAAAAAGATAGAACATAAGCTACAAGAAGCTCAGACTTCTCCAGCAGAGGTCCTTAGGTTTCCCCAGCAGAGGTCCTAATGTTTCAGGTTAAGCCAGCTTTCCCCGGCATTAGGTTAAGAAAGATTTGTACCTGTAGATATTCAAGTGGTGACTACATTTTCCATAGTAAAATCTCTGTATATTGAATGGTGGAAGGATATCTCTGATAATACCAGCATGGTTGAGGTTCTCTCTAAGTGGTGTCTACATTATTCTTATTATTATCTCAGGATATTGATTGGCAGGAGGATATCTCTGAATTGTACCACCATGGTTGAGATCTTCTCCAACTGGTGTCCACATTATCAATAGTAATATCTCTGGATATTGAATGGCAGAATATCTCTGGATAGTAACAGCATGGTTGAGGTCTTTTCAAGTGGTGTCTGCATTATCCATAGTAATATCTCTAGATAATAAATTGCAGGAGGATATCTCTGGTTTGTACCTGTATGGTGGAGGTCTTCTCCAAGTGGTGTTTACAATATCCATAGTAATTTCTCTGAATATTGAATGGCAGAAGGATATTTTTGGATGGTACCAGCATGGTTGAGGTCTTCTCCAAGTAGTGTCTACATTTTTTATAAGAATATCTCTGGATATTGAATGGCAGGATATCCCTGGATGGTACCAGCATGGTTGAGGTCTTCTCCAAGTGGTGTCTACATTATCAATAGTAAACTCTCTGCATATTAAATGGCAGGAGGATATCTCTTGATGGTATCAGTATGGTTGAGGTCTTCTCCAAGTGGTGTCTACAATATCCATAGTAATTTCTCTGAATATTGAATGGCAGAAGGATATCTTTGGATGGTACCAGCATGGTTGAGGTCTTCTCCAAGTAGTGTCTACATTATCCATAGTAAAATCTCTAGATATTGAATGGAAGGAAGATATCCTCAGATGGTACCAGCATGGTTGAGGTCTTCTCCGTGTTAGCACATGGTGAGCCCCAAAGGGCCAAAGCTAGAAACCAGAACCCAAACACATTCAATGGCCTGTAAACAATAGAAAAAGACAAGGAACATGCCCTATCTGCGATCCTGTTCTATATATTTATTACAATAGGTGGATTCCATCGAGGAAAAGACAAACAGTGACTGGATAGCTAATGACATGTAAGGGCAGTCCATCAGGTGTATCTTCAACACAGAATCTGCCAGATGGTATCATCAATAGACCCAGAGCACACCCTACAGGACAAATTCTTGCTCTACATCAAAACCAAAGGGTTTAGGGTTCAGGTTGAGGTTAAGAGTCAGGTACAACAAACTCAGAATTCTCATGTGTCCCAAAGCAATTGGTGTGAATGAGCCATTATTGTGAAATTATAATCTCATAAAGATCAGAAAGCCAACATTTTGGAGGCCTCTCGCAAGATCCCTTTATCAGGGTGATACATTGATCTAGAGGGATAAAGTGATGGAACAAAATTTTGGAAGAATTATAAGTCACCAGGGGAATTACTTCTGTAACCCTTACATGTTATTTGAGGTCATCTAATGATTTTACAGGCTTCCTGTGTAGAAGCAAAGGTTCCTGATGATTTCTGTTAAGAGCATACTGTATCCATACTAATCTCATTTCCTCTTAGGCAGCCATTGATTATCTCCTTGCCATGTTCCCAAGAGAATGTGGCCCCGTGACACAACACATCTGTTCTATACCGACATAATGACCTCCATCATCTCATCATAATACATAAGTCAATCTCATGTCCCACAGTGACCACCCCCAATCCATTAAGAGGAAAGTTCCTGCATATTACTTAATGGGTGGGTAACTAGTGGGTAATTATATGCATTAAGCAGGAATGAGAGAGTTCCTGTAAATTTCATTGAGCTAATGATAAGTCTTCAAGAAAATCTAAAAAAAGAATTTTCTACTGTCTACTGGTTAGCTAAAATCCTTGTAAATGTAGAAGATAAAATATTGTTCAATGACAGTGTTTTGTTATACATAAACAATATAGAAAACCTTTGTTAGGTGTTTATTGCTGCTTGTGTCCCCTAGTGTATGCCTCTATAATGCCTCTGGCATTCTCGCGAAAATTTCCTCGAACTTCTGATGGGTCCGTGAAATTTCGGCAAACTGATTTCTCGAAACCATCAGAAGATTGAGTAAATCATTATGTTCCCCGGCACTAGAGGTAATTAACCTCTAGTGCCTCAGGATCGCAGTCAATTCCCAGGGCTGCATTTATTTTTGCAGCCCTGGGAATCCTCCTGTTTGCGATCCCGGGCACTAGAGGTTAATTAACCTCTAGTGCCCGGGATCACAGTGGAACAGGATCGCAGTGGGTGAACGAATGCAGCCCTGGGAATCCTGTGTGTGATCCCCGCACTAAAGGTTAAATGGAGAAAAGTCTCCCCATTCAAAACCTCTATTGCTTTCTGATTGGCTGAGGAAAGCTTTCCTTAGCCAATCAGAGAGCACTAGAGGTTTTGAATGGGGAGACTTGTCCCTATTTACCCTCTAGTGCCAGGGATCGCACACTGAGCTGATCAATGAATGCAGCCAGCGCTGCATTCATTATTTAGCACAGTCCGCAATCTTTTTTTTTTTAATTCAATGTTGTTCGGCGAATTTATACTGGACGTTCTCGCTTACAATTTCAGTAAGCGAAAACAGCCAAATTCGCCACGAGATTAAGTTTTGAAAACTCTCTAGCTCATCCCTACCCTAGTGAAGAGATTTACCATGACTTCCTGTCAAGAAAAAAAAAATTCCTGGATAGAATTAGGATTGGTCAATTTAAATTTTTAATATTTTTATTTAAACCTAGTTTTGTAGCGATGGAATCCTTATTTCCAGACTGGGACATATATTGCTCCTGACTGCTCCAGACATACCTATCTAGCCATTCTAAAAACCTGACCTGTATTGCAGTGAGATATGAATGGCTAAAGCAGCAATATGCCTGCAATCTAGGATTCATCCGTGAAATCCTGAATGTCAAATACCTGAATTAGGCTCCTCCCACTCTGCAGCTCAAATTTAGGACTTGATGTGTCACATGACCACATATTTAGGAGAGTATTTGAGCCAATGAGCTAGTAACGGGTGTTGAGTTAAGGGTGGAGGGGAGTTGTATCCCAGAACTTTTTTTAATATCGACCAGATGAATATTACTTAAGCAAAAAAAGCCTGACAGAAGCTGTAACCCTTCCACACTATTTTCTTTCAGTTACCAAAGTTAAAAGTTTAAACTGAATTAAAAAAGCTTTGGCTGGGTTGATTCCTGGAGGATGAACACTCATATCTAAAAATGTGCATAAAGCTTTGTCTGCCAATCAGAACCCTGGCAGACAAAGAAACCGGGTACTATGTTAAAATGTAAAGGAGAATGTCATATTAAAACTGCATCCAATCCCTAAATGGCTGATTATAATCAGGCAGAGTGTACTCGTGTGGTGAAACTAGCAAGACTCAAACACAATCTTCTTTCCAAGGAGCATTGGATACACAAAATGGGATTGGAGAGCTCCACCCCCAAGGAGCACAAGAAGCTTCTTTTTTAAAAGAATTGCACATTACATACAGCCCGGGCTTCTTATTAATAATTTACTTTTATAATAATTACTAATTTACATTTATTTTTAAGAGTAATAAAACAAAATTACCATAATTCTAATGCTTTCCAGGCATCCTCACCTTATTGTTTTAAACACCAGCACGCCTGCACTATTTACCTTTAATTAGAATTTATAAAGATCGACCTTAGTCATATTAAAACTGTGTTATGGTAAGAATGCAGCTTATTCATGCATAATTCTTCCCTGCACCTAAATGTTCATGTTAGCTATGTTTTTAATAACTTGTTTTCCTCTTTTGAAAATGTCAAGGCAATAAAAAGAAAGACACAACAGTAAAAGATAATTGGATCCTGTGTATATGAGTAAAGAAAAAATCATAAACATAATTCTGTTAAAGAGGATTGGTTGATGTTCATAAAAGCCGGGCTTGTAAATACTGGGGAGGGGGAGGGGAGTGAAGGGAAAGGGGTCTACTTAAAGGGATATCACCATCTGTTCTACATTACATTGCTCTGTATTATGCACAGTGTGGCCCATATTGTTCATTTAAGTCGACCCGTGATCTGCAGGTAGCTGATAGGAGCAAAAAGAGCTCTATGATTGGATGAAAATTGGTCATATGACTTTGAAAGGTCACTTGACTTTGTTTATATCCAATCACAAGACACTCTGTAATGAACAACGTCAATTTGTTTTTGGTTTGTATGTGTTATCTCTAATTTCTTTTAGTTGTGTTATTTTTATAAAGCAGCCATACTGCTGCTATATAAATGAACCCCCCGGTATGTGTAAACCAATCATATATTTGTCAGTATGTTTGGTTTGTTCTTCCACACATATATAGAGTCTTCTATTGTCATGAAAGGCAATAGTCCCATTGCTCTGCACATTTTATCTTTCACACAAGAAAGTTGCAGCAGATACCAAAACCCACCACATTTACTGCCTGGACTACGATAGACTGCAATGGACTACAACTGTTATCAAGCCCTCCCCCTACAAGTGATCAAGCCCTTCCCCACTACTCTCTATTCTACAAGGCCCTACCATTTTAGCTTCTCACCTTTTTTTCTTGTAGTCTTAGAGTCATGTGTGGCTGTAATTCAAGAATGCCCACTCCTCCAGACTGAAACTTGTATCCTAATCCTAATAGGATTCTGCAAGTTAGTTTTTTTGTTTTATATTCCTTTAGCTGAGGGTTCAAAGCTGATCCATCACATGTTTTAGCTTAGTACAATCGAAGAACACAGGAGTCCCGCAGCTGTGCTCATCATGAATGAATGCAGCTGTGGGAATCATTTTATGATGATTCCCACAGCTGCATTCACTGATGAGCACAGCCGCAGGACTCCTGTGTTCTTCGATAGAAAATCTCTATCCAAGAACCTATACTACCGGGCTACTATGGCTGAATTTACACACCAACAGAAGTACCATGGCTGGAGTCATGATTGCAGCTGTGAGAATCCTCCTGTGCGCAATGCCCGAGCACTAGAAGTTAAATGAAGGCAAGCCCTCATTTAACCTCTAGTGCCCGGGAAGGCAGGCGAAAAACCGCAGCTGCAATGCAGCCATGGGAATCCTCCTGTGCGGACCCTTTGGAAGATTGAGGAAATCATTACAGGAGGAGTACCGCGGCTGCAATTCAGCCGTTGGAATCCTCCTGTGCTCGATCCCTGGGCACTAGAAGTTAAATGAGGGCAGTAATGATTTCCTCGATCTTCCGATGGGTCCGTGAAATTGGTTTGCCGAAATTTCGCAGACCCATCGGAAGTTTTCCCTACAGGTTGCTGGTGGTCTTAGGGAGGTGAGCTCTTCTGCAACCTCTTTTAACTCTTTATTGACCTAAACAAGCTCTACAGTTGTTTCTTTTTGCATGTACCAGCACAGCTTGCTCCAAAAGTTAATGAATGTCTAGGCTCAATAAAGTTTTTTTTTGCTTTGTTTGTGATTAAGTCACGGTGAGGATTTTATACAGTAACTGACACCACACTGACTAACATGTTGAGACAAACAACTGTCCTCATTGCATTTATTAAAATAATGTACCTGTTCCGACTTACATACACATTCAACTTCAGAACAAACCTACAGTCCCTATCCTGTATGTAACCTGGGGACTATCTGTATTACTAGCCCTCCATATAACTCTAACATCCATATTATCCTAACACTAACCCTTATTTCTCTAAAACTAACACTTCTTGTAACACTAGCCGTGTAGCGCTACCACTGACTTTTCCTCCATATTACCCCAGCAACTAACCCTTCCTGTTACCCTAATGCCCTCTCTTCATGTAACCCCTAACACTAACCCTTCATACTACCCTAGAATTAACCCCTCCCTTTAAACCTAACACTAACTTTCATGTCACCCCAACACTACATCTCCTTGTTCACATTAACTCTTTATGTAACACTAACACTAAACTTCTCTTTGCTATCTGTGAGGGTGACATTCCTCCCACAGACCACCATACTAATGTACTATGAGCTGTGGATATAGTAGTTATAAGAGGGGTTCTCTGAGACCTGAAAGTTATTTCCAGGGGTTCCTAGTGTTAGGAAGTTGGAGGAAGGCTGCACTAGGTGCACTGCACCTCTTTACGTTGGCTTTTATTACTGTGTGTAATAGTAAACCATGCCCCATTCAAATTTTTAACCATTATTTTCCTTATCAACCTTTACTTTATTCTCCCTGGCTGACATCTCTGCACTGCATTTACTGTGCAAACACTCCAAGAGTGAGAATCTATAGATAATGGGATAACACCAGGTATCCAAACTCTATTGAGTGTTATTGAGCACATGGAAGTTTGGAGGATGAATTTGACCTGCTTTGCAGCATTTTAAAATTTGTATTATTTTAATATTATTATTTTTAATTTTTATTATTTGTTTGCATGTTTTATAAGGAAGGTTGATCTGCAGACAAAGCTGGTAAACGTAATTCATCTAAAATTCTATATTTGATAATCAATTCTAGCCTTTGCTTATGTATAGCTATTTAGACTATATGAATGAGCAGAAAATGCAAAAAATGCATAGTAATAACACAATACAAGTTCATGCATTTTTTCAGCATTTTCTCAATGTGCTGCAAAGTGTTTTTTTTTAAGTTGAATTTTCATTGTGCATATGTGTTTGGAAATGACATCCTAGGAAATCATGAGTGCCCATGGGTATAATGGATCAAAAATTAAAAAAGTTGTCATGCATTCTCTTTTGCAATTTCTTGGCAACAGAGTGTAGCAGCAGCAGCATGGCGCACTGAACTAAATGCAGCAGTCTCTTTAAAAAACGTATAGAAGGGAACTTTGGACTGATTTTTTTATTTAAAAATAAACAAAAAAAAGCATCTATCTTTGCAAACCACAAAGTGCATGCCCATCAAAGCACACATTATTAATATTATGATTAAACAGTATTTATATAGCTCCAACATATTACGCAGCGCTGTACATTAAATAGGGATTGCAAATGACAGACTAATACAGACAGTGACACAGGAGGAGGAGAGGACCCTGCCCCGAAGAGCTTACAATCTAGAAGGAGGTGGAAGTAGCACACAATTAGACAAGAACAAGCAATCAGCAACAAGTTCCAGTGCAAATGTTTTTCATTTTTTAAATATAAATGCATTTGAATAACGAAGGCAACATTTACAACTAAACGCCCCAAAGATTCTTCACCCAAATAAACTTTTTCCAAAAAACCTTTCTCGCAAGCTCTGCAGAGTTTTGAAAATCCTGCCAGTAAGCGATTTACATAACAACATTTCAGGGGGGTCGGTGTGCGCAGAGAGTATTTACGTTCAAACTGTTTTATCGATAGCAGTGCATGTTATCCTGGCCAGGGAACGGAAAGTGTGTAAGCAGCCTTTGTAGTATTTATAGACCTTTCAGGGCATGGGAGGTGTGTGTGAGGATAGCCCAGGCCCCAATTCAAGGGTAGCTATAAAGGATCAGTGGCACCGAGCTGAGCGCTGGGATCGCTTCCACCGGCCTCAGGGGTGGTGAGTACAGCTGCAACATAAACTGTTCCATTATAATATTCCAAAATACAAAAAGAAAAATGGTTGTGCAAACTGATTGGGTGATACTGGTTACTGCAATGCTGCAATGATGAACAACTGATTTGGAATAACTGCTGTGCATTGCTATGGAAGAGAACACAGCGGGGTGCTGCTTGCTCGTTGTCCCCTATCCCCTCCCTATAGAACAGAATTGCTCTGTGTGTACAGGGATACATGGCGAATTCTGGACAAGTGTTTTTTTTTATTACTAAATTAGGAAATTTACATTTTCATTTTATGTTATTTTTTGTCATTTTATTAGTTACGTTACATTTTATGTATGCAGCATTTACTTGCTTCCAGTCCTTTCCATTCATTCCATTCCTTTTGCAAATGTTGTTGGGTGGTGGAATGGTTAATTCAGCACTGTAACCAATTAGAAACACAATACAATAAATCACCCAGTACTGGAAGTTTAATATTCACCCATAGTAACCAGAAATGAATGACTTTAAGGGTTAATACACAGCAGATTCACAAAAATTATGTGCATGACTGAGCTATTAAATCCTTATTCTGATCCATAATCTATCGTTTGGACGTTCTAAAACACTATACACCCATATGTATAATATTCTGCCCTTTCTTTTTTACTTGGATAGAAATCGATTGAATTGAATATATAAAAGATAGTTTGTCCTTTCCATTGATTTTTACCAATATGTCTAATCTAATAGTAACTGGATGAGATTTATTGAGTGGTCAGCAGTTAAATTCACTTTATATCTGATTGTTTTTAATGGATCGGTTATCTGATGGAAAGGTAATAAGTGCCTGTTTGTACACAGCTTGCTAATACACAGTGTATGTTAAGTAATTGTTATTTTATTTATACTTTGTTGCATTTCAGTGCTCAAGCTGATCAGCTGCAGCCTCTTTGCTGCAATTCCCTGATTGCATAGCTTCAAGGCATTTCTCAGGACAAGTTTTCCCATGTTGACAACAATGGACCATGTCAGCAAAAAGCGTGTTGACATAGCCACTTGCAATCTCAATCAGAGCTCTATGAGATAGGGTGACAACATATTAGCTCAGCTGGGAGATATGGACTAATGTTGTCACCCTATAACAAGAATTACTAGAATAAAAAACCTTCATAGCAGGATCACCATGTGCAATTCAAATAAAAGTTGCACATTTAAAAGACTGAAAATAACTTTTGCATTTTAGCGATTGGGTGTACAGATTTTTTAACCCCCCACGCACACATACATACACCAACACCATCACACGCATATACACAAACAAACTATTAAATATAAATAGTATATTAATGCAACTAAATCTCTATAACAGCACGTATACAAACTCCCGGCCACCCATCAGATGGAGAGAGAATCGGGAAGCCATCAAAAGACAGCTGTACAAATGGCAGATTTTTAAATTAAAACAAACATTTATCTCGAGCAATGAAAATCTAGAATCTGTAATGTTAGAAGGTATTGAATTTAAACCCAGTCAGGCAATTAACATTTCAATAGCAGGTCAACCTATGTATTCACAGTACAGGTTTTCCTTTAAGACACAAACTCAGTATCTAAAATCTCATATATTCTTTAACATGTTATGTCATTCAAGTATTTTTAAATCTGTAGCTCTCTATTAAACAATCCTGCAATGAAGGTCCTTGTTCAGGCATTTTATGTTGCACGGTGACAACTATGTGCCAGCTCTTTGGGGCTGTCACCTTTGTTGAGACTAAGTTCCTGCACTGGCACACATTCACAAGCATGGTCTATCATAGTCACTATCATAAAGCTGGTCCGAAGAAATAACATGCATCGGACACTGTAGACAGTGCAAGTAGACAAGAAGTGGCTGGAAAAGTTCAGCAGCAAGAAATATGTTTTAATAAAACATAAACTGTATATTATGAATACAAATATGACAAATGTGTGCAATACATACTACTTTAGAAAATAAATGCCATTTATTTAGGGTTTTGGTCTACTTCACCTTTAAACAAAATTCCCTTTCCCTATCCTCTCCTTTCTACATTAGCCCAAGTTTGGACATGGTTTCCTGCCAAGATTTCTCCAACACAAAAGAGACACCTAAGGAGAACTTCTAGGTGATGTGTCATTAGAAGTGACACCACATCAGAGCAATACAGAAGGTGACTCCATTATTTCTTGACCTTTTAAATAAAGTCATAACCCCTTCTTGCCCAGGGGGTACCAGAGTCCTTCAATTACCTCCCACACAGTTATGCAATGGATGTCACCAGGCTACTCTTTCCAGGCATGTCCGGTCTGTTAGTCCTTGTTTATAGAGACGCGGAAAGTCCTGGTAGTTTGGATAAAGCAGCAGCACATTTACTTTTCTCATTTAAGTTTTCTTCTTTAAGGTCTGCCTGCTAAAGTAGCAAAGTCATGGAGATGAAAATTACCTCTTGGCAGGCGTTAGCTAATTACTTTCATAAAGCAATCAACATCTGTAGCCCTCCAGCATCCCAGCTCTGCCTGCCAAAAAATGATACATTTCCTGATTTAGAGAGAGCCCAGAAAGAGAATTATTTCCACATCTGCTTTACAAGGTTTATGTGTTGAAGGGAATCAGTCTTAAAGAGTACCTGTCCTCCATATAGGTTAATTAGTTTTAGAGATTAGTTTTAGAGAGTAAACCTGAAACAGTTTATAGGGTGATAAGGATTTGGTTACTTAGAGGTGAAATCATTCAATGACAGGTTACCGCATTGGCTGAGGTAAAAAAAAAAACAAAGGCAGACAGGACTGTGCATGTCATTTCGTTATGCTGTGCTTTTGAGTGAGAGAAATACGGCTTGATTCAGGTAATAGGGATATTGCCAAGTTTTTACTACTTTTATTGGGGACAAAACTTGTAGCTAATAGGGGCAAGTATCACTAGTGTATCCTTGACTCAAAGTAAACCTCTTAGGTTTGCATCCAGAATTCACCAAACTATGAGTAGCCACAGGAAGGAGGGCACTAGCAGCACCATCATACTAAGCACACCTCAATCAGAGGTAGCAGACCGAAAGAGGTCCCCTTATACACGTTTCACAAGATAATAGGAGGCAAATTCCTTCCAGCTAAGCTTTGCATCGTGTAGACTGTCTGCTACATTGAATTTCTCAGTCTCAGCAGAGAGATGATGACAGTAAGCATGATACATTACCAAAGAGCCAGGGTATCACTGCTTCCTCATTTTCTCTCTCTGAGGGCACAGGTTGTCAATCCCCTCTTCTATGTTTAGTCAGAATTCCTGTGTCTCAGGATATGGAGACAAGTAATTTGTATGAATCAAAAGAAACACAAGCTAAATAATTAGAGGAGCTGTGTGGTTATGCACAACTTTTATTTATTCCAAGAAATAGGTGTCGAGGAGGAAGGAATTTACAGTGGCACAATTGTTGTTTGCTGTCTTGGTCATGCAGATACTTTTGTTGGTGGCAGTAGTGGTGGTGTTGCTGAAGGTGGTAGTGATGATGCTGATAGTTGTAGCAGTGGTGGTGGCAGAAGCAGCGCTAGTATATTACAAAAATTAGGTCTGAAAAAGCAGCAGGTAGACAAGAAGCACTTGATGGTATTTTTTTGGCATACAGTATTCTGGATGAAGGTCATGCGATATTGATGATGTTGTTTTTGGATGTTCTTGACATTGGTACTGTGTGACAGTGATGAGGAGGACAGTGTGGAGGTAGGTTATATATTGCAACATCCATTTTAAAGAACAAATTTTTGGAAGGCAGGTTTTCTCAAGTTTGCAGGTCTCTGCCCATTAAAGCTGCAGATATCTCTGATTCTCACACAGTTCTGAGAGCTATTAGTTAATAGACTGTCCCCTTTATAGACATATTTTAAGTCCATTGCTAATGATGTATCCTTTTCTGTGTACAATATACCTAGCACATAAAGAAGCATTGTCAACTTATCATGAACAAACACCTTGCCCTTCTAATCCTCCATCCACTTCTGTCTTGTCTACCTTTGAGTCTCATATTGGAGACTTTTCAACTCGGCAGTTGGAATTGTCACACAAACTGAACAATGTCATCTCCCACAGGTGAAGAACGATTGGCAATTAATAAAATAACATTATCCTGGATTGATGACCTGTTTCATAAACCTGTTGCTAATACCAGTCAGTAATTTGGCCACCACCACAAACCACCAACAATACAAGCAGAGGTGAACCCATCAGAAAAATGGGTTCCAACAGATCCCATACTGTCCAATATGGGATTCACAAAATTCACAAAAAAAAACATTTCTAGTGATTTTCCACCCAATAGAACCATCGCAATACTGGCGAATTATATTAGCAACAATGGGGTGAAAACAATTTGTGAACAATCACAAGGTGAAATTGCAGCATTGAATTGCAGTTATACACAGGCAATGTTTTTCCATTGTGTCCTTTTTTGAGGACAATTACTGGTAAATGGATTAAAAATAGATTCTGACTGACCCCATGTTGTCTGAGATTCCTAACATTGGCTAACAAAACCATTCCCAGGTCATTATTAGTTCCAAATGTCACTGCTGTCTACTTTTTAGTTATCTATCATGGAGAATGTAACAGAAGGAGCCATAGCACAGAAAAGTGACCAGGGCACCCAAAACTACCAGCGTAACGGCGACTAATATAGGAAGCAGCTACAGAAGCAGATTGTAATGTTGTAGTATCCTTAGAGAAATTTGAATAACTTCTCTATATAGGCATGCATTGCCATGCAGGATGCTTTGGTAAATACAGCATACAATACATCTGTGTGCTGCACTCTACACACCATTCACATAATTGCTTATTAAAAGCATTTCACGGCAATGTGTGAGTATTAGGTATTATGCATCATATCAATATAATGGGAATGATCCCTTAAACTACTGAAACCAGAGGATAGGGAAGGACAGCCAGGCAACTTTTGACTTTAGAGTGACAAGTCAGCCATGGCATCTCCTGCACTCTTCCTAGAAAATGTCTCCTTTAGAACTGTTTTGGCGGCTCTGCATATGGATTTCTTGCAATCGATCTGTTGCTGAGTCATTATTTCCATCCCTGTAGCTGAGATATCATCTTGTAGCTGCCAGGTTAATGTAACCTTTATGAGCAAATCCATCTTGTGTAGCGAGGTAAAGTGACAGTATGCAGCTTAATTAGTCCCCTGGACAGGCTGTGGCTGTACAGGAGTTTGTTCATCGGGTCTCTAACAATAGAATCCTACTGGAAATAAGCCAGCTTCATCCCTCAGTACTCTGACACCCCCCAGGGACTGGACTGATTGTTCCATACCCCTCCAATATACTGAGAGTGTTGTTTATAGCTATAGTACAGGTAAATTAGTGGAGAGAATGCCCCCTACAGTGGTGGCAGGAATACCACTTTTACAGACACTTAAAACATCATTAGAGTCATGCAGTTACTTTTACCAAGCGGTGTTGGCCCCAGAACTAGAAGAGTGATCTGATGGGAGGTCAATTAGCCACAGCATGAGGAACTCCCATAAACATCTGAAGGAACCCTAAGACTCCAAGGATCTATGGTTGAAAATGTCCGCTATAGGTCCTGATTAATTAATGTTCTCTAAGACTGTAGAAGATAGACTATCAAGGGTGAACCTGGTTAATCCAGCTTTAATAAATCAGGCCCAGTATCAGATATTGTGACTATCCCATGTTATCCTCCAACCTACACAATATCTCTGTAATCTAATTTACTACTGTATATATTTATATTGAACACCTTATAGTTTGGTAAGTTGTGCAAACTTGTTTTTTTTCTGTTGCTTTAACTTTGTTCTCATTCAGCCAATGCATAAAGTAATATAGATGGGCGCACTTTGCTGGTAGGTAAAATAACGTGCATTATGGAAATGAAGTCACGGTGGTAGTTCTAAACATTTCCTCTAGAGACCAATCCAAGTGAAGTCAATTAGGAGCCCATCCAGAATCAGCACATAAAGAGCTTTTAAAGTCATCTGTAAGACACTAATTGCACCCAAACAGTTCTGTTCTGTGTTATTGCACTCAATGCATTACTAAGTAGTGACCCTCGAACGCCAATAACCAATTTAGGGTATGCTTGTTTGGAAGTTTTTAAAGCCTCCTCTATGATCTTGTCCATGAAAGTGAATATTAGAAACAAACACAAATACCTTTTTTTGTTTTTTTGAATTATTATAAAATTATATTGTAGGTTTTATTGGGTTAGACTGACCTTTCTCAACTTTTGTAACACAGGAAACCCCTGAAATAACTTTTAGGTATCAGGGGAATTCCTGTCAATATTTATGCTATACCCAGTTCAAAGCCCAAAGTCTACCTCCATCTTCTACTAAAGAAAATATGAATTCTTCTAAGTGTAGGAAATCTTTATTTGTACGAGGGGGTGCTGAGTAGTTCCTGGCTTTGCCCCCTTCCAGATAAAATAGAAAAATGAGTGTGGGGGCATATGACAGCCTAATATCTTAGTATGTAACTGTGCAAATATCAGGTCTTTGCGATTCTTAAAACTGTTTTTTCTTTTAGTGAGAAGCTGTGATGGCACAAGCAAGTTTCACGTTGTTGAAGTTTCTCCAGGAAAAGTCAGCAGAGGACATTCACACTGAGATGTCACAAACACTGGGGGAGAAGTGTCCTGACTTTCCCTGGAGAAACAAAAACTTCATCACGGCCCGTAACTCCAACAACATGAAACTTGCTTGTACCTCTGCCATCACAGCTTCTCACTAAAAGAAAAAACAGTTTTAAGAATAGCAAAGGCCTGATATTTGCACGGTTTCATACTAAGATATTAGGCTGTCATATGCCCCCACACTCATTTTTCTATTTCATATGGAAGGGGGCAAAGCCAGGAACTTCTCAGCACCCCCTCGTACAAAGCACAGGGGGAGCTGTATGTTCAGGACACCTGTAACAGAACCTGATACAGCCAGAGCTGTGGACCCATCCGTGTCTCCATCCTGGGCAATCAGAAAACACAAACCCTTAGGATCCAGTTTTTGAATGACAAAAATGTCAGGATAGGGCAAGAATATGATCAGTAGGAAAGAACAGCTCCAACTGTGCTGTATCTCACATGTGAACATGGAGATTTTCTGCACTTAAGGATCCACACATTGAAGGAGAATTCATTCATGGAAGAGGTAGATAGATCTCTTCTAGATCAAGTAAGTGGATTTGTGTCTGCAGTGCTCAACCCAGAAATTTTTTTAAGCCGGGTGGGAAGAAGATGTCGGTGGGTGGCAGGCCCTGTATTGTGACCAAACTCTTTAGTAACCACCCAAAAACAGCCGGGTGGGTGCTGAAAAGTGCCGGGTGGTGCACCCAGCTAAAAGGGCCTGGGGAGAACCCTGGTCTGGAAGTTTAAATTGGTCAGTCAAGGCAAGCTTTTAGAAAGAATCTATTGATGGAAGGATATAAGTGAAAAGAAATTCTGCAGATATGAAGTGAATGCACCTAGAGGAGTTTAATGTGCCTGCATCACCCTCCAAAACCTCCTCAGAGAAGAACGTTGGACCGTTCTCCCAAGCAAAGCTTTGCCACTTATATTGTAGACGCTTGTCCACCTATTTCTGATCTCTGCATATTCCTTTTCACTAGTAAGATTGTCCACCAGTGTGATGAGTGGGGGCACTACTGTAAAACAATGAAGAGTGTTTGCAGAAAAAGACCATTCAGTCTGCACCTTTTTAAATTTTTTTTAATATATCCAAAGAAAGATTTTTTTTATCCCAAACATGTTTACATTGTTATACTATTGATTTACTTGCTACCTCTGATGAACAAATTTTGCTATTCTGAGTTATATATTTGTTGTTTTTGATCCTTGTTTCATATTGAAGACACTGCTCTCTACAGCCTTATTCACACAATTCAAGTATACGTAAAGTGCACAATATTTGAGATTAAAAGAAAAAGTTTTGGCTTTACATATACTTTTTTAATTTTTTTTTTTTTTTTTTGAAGTTTATTCAATGGAAACACAGTACAAACCAAAGATGAAAGAGAATATCCAATAATCAGTAAGAGGTCACAGAGACATGATGTACAATAGCAGACATATTCAGACAATGCTGACTAACAAGATATACAGGACAAAGAAGAGAAAAATGTCCATATATATATAGAAAAACAAAAAGGAGACAACTATTCTGAGTAGTATAACAAGCAAACCAATTCTGTGGGTCCATCGTGTTTTTCAATGTTTTTACAAAAAAAAAAAAAGGAGAGTGTAAAGAGTCATTGAAAAAGAAAAGGAAAACAGAAAGAGCAACGGTAAGGGAATGGAAATGAAAAGAAAAAGGAAATGGTTTCAGGTACGGGGAAAGACAGGGGTTAAATGGGCTAATATGTATAAAAATTGCCTTACATAAAAAAATATAACATCTGCACCTTGATGGAATACACCCAGAAAGATTAAACAGCATCAGTCACAACTGGGGTATCCAAATATTCTGCAGTGGATGAGAACTCCATCTAGTACAACCAATAAAAGTTGGAGACGTCCTACTTTAAACAGAGATTTTAATCATGTACTCTTTATCTTTTCTTCCATCAAAAACAATACTTTTAAAGTTCCTCAAGTCTTTCTGGATGTTTTATCCGTCTCCTTTTTTGTTGTCTATCACTGTACTTATCAATATGTTTTTTGAACCAAGGTCCCGAAAACTGAACACAGCATTCTAAATGAGGTGCAAATAAAGTTCTATATGGGGATAATTGAGGAACTCCTTTCACCTGCTGTTGATACCACTCAAGGTATTTGCCATAATTCTATCTATATGAAGAAATCAGGACCTCCTGCTGGTGTTCCCGACAATTCTTACCTATATGCTGTGAATCAGGGCCTCCTTCTGATGGTCCTTTTGGTGATACAGCCCACAGTTTTATCTGTGTGAGGGAATCAGCTACTTCTTCTGCCTAATGGTGATCCCTTCAGTGATACATCCCACAATTTTATCTATATGAGGGAAAAAGGAGCCTTCTTCTTCCTGCTAGCGATCTGTTAAGTGATATACCCGACAATTCTATCTATATAATCGAACCAGAAACCTATTTATCCTTCTAATGATCCGGCCAGTGATATGCCCCACAATTCAAACTATAAAGGGAATCAGAACCTCATCCCTCCTGCTGGTCATGGTTTAGTGATATACCACACATTTCTGTCTATATAGGGGAGTCAGGAACTTAATTGTCCTTATTATAATTTCTCCAATGATACAACCAATATTTGTATCTATATAGGGCAATCATGACCTCCTTCCTCCTGCTGGTGACTTCTCTAGGGATCTACCCTACATTTCTATATCTATAGGGAAATTAGAACCTTCTTCCTCCTGCTTTTTCCTCACCTTTGAGTGACACCGGGCTCCCTGTGCATGTGAGGTCCAGATCCAGTAAATTTAGTGGTCCGCCAGTCCAAACAAGTTGGCGACCACTGCCCTAGAACTCTATTCACATTCCCCACTGCCTGGCTACACTTTTTTTCATTTTGCTATCATCTGAAATAGATTTTCCCAATTTTTTGATTCTGTAGTTCTAGCAAGCACTGTTAACCTAGTATCATACTCTATAAGATTGTTCTTTTTTCCCCTAATGCAAACATTTGCGTTTAACTGCTTTGAGCAAACTTCCAACAATGCCAAATGAGATTCCATGTTACAAACCCCTTCAGTAATACCAACCATATTTCACCACAACTTTGGATATCACCTAAAAATTGATTAAAGGCAACAAGACATTGGGATACACCACCAGTGGACGCGGTTCTGACTGAACCCTATACACTGTTTTGATATGCCAGAACTTTGTCCTTGATAATGGTTCCATTATAGTTTCTAATTCTTCTGTTATGGCTTTTGATATACTTTGAACATATTTCTCATGAAAGTAGATAACTTACCCTGGTCTGGGTCCCCCTCAAATTAATCATCTAATACATGTCGGTGAAAAATGTATCTGTAAAGAATAAAGTTAGCAATGTAGGTTCATTATTCCCTTCTTCTGCTAAGTGTCTAGGTCATATGGAATGCAAAGCAGGTGAAATCTTGCAAGAAAATACTTTTCTAACAAGGAACTATCATCCTGCAAGAGTTTGCCTGCTCTGCACCCAAAAGGTTCAATCCAGAACAAGGGTGAAGTCACACCCAGCAATGTAGAAGATGGAGGTAAGGTATGTATAGTCCCAAACTTTTCTTTTACAGGTATGTATTTCACCATATAGTAAACAAATTCAGAAAGTTCAGCAGACATGGACCTTCTTTTTAATGGAAGGTCCACAATAAAGCTAATTTGTCAGGACAGAACTGCCATTGTTGACTTACACAGGCATAGCTCCAGGCTTTCATCCTTAGTTTCCCTCTTTAGTAAATCACCGAGCCCAGCAAATTCAATCTTTGAGCACTTATCCTGGCTCTGAGAGTGATCATTACTTAAAGTGAAGACAGACACTGATGCTGTATAGTTTGCATAAAACATGTAAAGCTGGTGAAAAATGGACAGTTACTGCCTTTGATGACAGGTTGTTTAATTGTTCCCTGGAAAATGCAAGGCACACAATACCACAAGCCTAATAATACACAAACATAAGCTGGACGTCTGTAGGGTAGAGGGACTAATTATAGCACAGCTGTCCTTTTTGTGTAAGGTGAACCAGCTCATGACACAAATCATCATTCCATACAGATATTTAGTAACATTTTATAGCAACAATCAATGTAATAGGATCTGATATATTCCACTGTGTTCCAGCTACAAAAGGACACCGTATAAAAATAATTTACTTGTATGTGAAAAAAATTCATTAAAACTGCATTCACTGTATGAACCTATTTCTCTAATAGATATTTTCTTCACATTTAGATGACCATTAAAAGTTACCGGGAGAGGGGTTGGGACAATACCACAGGGGGTGTTTACATCCATTAAGTTTTATTCATCTGGATTAAAATATGTTCAGGTAAAGTGAAAAATTCACAGCCAAAATTTGAAGTATGAACTGTCCTTCCTGCAAAACAAAAAATATCTAATTTTGCTAACCCAATTTGTGATCCAGATTTCCCTGGTAACAGTACAAGGATTTGCTCACTTGTCATTTTCTTGGTCTTGTTTAAAGAAATTCAACTTGGTCAAGGACTGCCTAGCACATGGTTGGGTAGTGGATCTTTAGTTTGGTCAAGGATTGCCTAGAATGTGGCTGGGTATGGAAAATTCAGCCTGGTCAAAGACTGCCAAAATGTGATTGAGTAGTGGAAATTCAACTTGGTCAATGGCTGCCTAGCATGCGATTGGGTAATTAAAATTTAGCTTGGTCAAGGGCTGCCTCGTATGTAGTTGGGTAGTGGAAATTGAGCTTGCTTAAGGTCTGCCTGGCATATGGTTGGATAGTGAAAATATAGGTTGGTTAAGAACTGGCCAGCCTGTGATTTGCTAGTAAAGCAGTAGTAACTCATTAGTGTTCTCCTATGTTCTCCTACTACGAGCTAGCTCCCTGTGTGCAGGGCAGCATAGTAAACCCCCATTGGTCTATAGTGCTTTTACCGCTTCTGTTCTCCGGGGGCAAATATACCATTAGCCTTCTGGGACATTGAAATTCATTTTTTATCAAATGTGGGTTTGGGGACACTTGTCATAAAGACTTGGACACTGATCACTTTGATTTAGCCCCCATTCAATGGCCAAAGAATAATTCCTTGGTTTTGCATAGGAGCCCCTTGGTAACTCTTCTCTGCCATTGCCTAGGGCCTCTGGTGGCCGGCTTTTAGATTTTAGATCTGTATGAAGTTCTGAATGCTGGTGACAATTTAGCAATTTCCATGATGTCCTGTACTAGTAACAGTTCTTGCCCTTTCACAATCTCTCCAAGGACAAAACAAGGAATTGGATTAGCACACACTTTATCTTTAATGAATACATATCTATTTCTTTTTTACCAGGTTTCACATCAATACTGTAAAAATGGGTCGGGTCAACTGCATTGGGACCGAAAACAACCAACCAAAACCTCTCCCTGTGAAGATCATTTTACCTAACCATGACAATAACAACAACAGTTACAAAAAATGCCAAAAGGTGTCCACTATGCCCAAGCAAGACACAGAGAGAATCATTAAAACCAAGGCTGAAACTCATTTTTCCTCCAAGGTTCAAACTCTGGACATTCAGAATGGGAATCCACTTTTTCACTGTGAACAAACCAACATTCACATTTCTACAAGAGCATCCCACAATGTGGTGACTGAGAAATTGTCTGGGGTTCAGATGGTTTCAAACACCAAAGGCAAAACCGGGTCATCGTCCACAAGCCGGAAGGAGGTTTTCCATTTCTGGTCAACCAAGGTTAATGGTCAAGAAGATGGAGAAGTATCACCAGTTAAGCCAAGACTGAATCAAGATAATAACAATACTGTGGGAAAACACTCCCGTTGTATCCTGCCTTCAGAGGAAGAAGGAAGATGTGATGCTGAAACAAAATCTGCTGTGATGAAACCTCAGAAGAGGAAGAAGAGGGATGAGATTTTCTCTGCCAGTGCTTCCAGACATATTGATGAACATGTTCTTGCCGTGAGTAAACTTTTTATCCAAATGCGTTTTGGCCAATACAGTCTAATAATGCCAGTGTACATTTCCATGTATTTTAAGGGTCTACAGAATGTAGAACTTTATTTAACTCTAAAGCCTTAAACAGTCTATAAATAATATTCAAAATACATAAAACCTAAGGTGGTGCATGTACTTAGATCCGAATCCTTAATCTACATTGGTGGACTTTTCACTTCCAGGCTTCTTTTCAGTGATTTTCTTACCTTCTGTCCTAAGGTGACAACACTTAATTACAGTATTGTATCTCGGTGATAATGATTATTCTCAAAACTAAAAGAAAATGATGACATTTTTATTGTAAGCCAACAGTTTTTTCTTCAGGGTCCATTGCAGACAACTTTAAACCCCTCTTTTTATGGTCAAGCAAAGCTTCCATAATGTCTTAACACTTTGCAATTGTAAAACAAAATAGACTTGAATATTTGATCACTCAAATATATTGCCATATTTGTGTCTAGCTTTAAAGTTTAGCTCCGGTTTAATCAAACATTATTCCCAAGAACAGTTACCTTATATACTCGAGTATAAGTCATCCTGAGTATAAGCGGAGGTACCTATTTAAACCTAGAAAAAAAAGGAAAAATTGATTGACTTGAGCCGAGGGTGGGAATTGCTGAAGCTGAAGCTACTTCAATATTCAAAATAAATACTAATAAAATTGCATAACACAGCCATTACAGCCATAATATGGTAAAAAAAAATACCATAGTGCGAATTTAGTGGTTAGGTAGGTATACTACTTACTGTACCTAACCAATAAATTCTCTTTAACCTCCCTGGTGGTATGATTCTGTCTGGAAAAAGTGGCTGAAAACGCATCAAAGCTGTACTACATTCAACCACTATAGCCCCCCTAGCGTTCTAATTCTGTCCGTTTTTCCACACAAAAAGCTTTACATTTTTTTTAAATGAAAATTTATTTGTAGGCCTATAATTCTTAGGCATAACTCACTGAAATATGTCCAATATTTAATACATTTAATGAATTTAATAATAAACTTTAAAAAAAAAAACATAAAAATCTGTTGAAAAAAAATAAAAAACATGTAATTTTAATCTATACAGTAGCATGTATATTATATATATAATATAATAATATATATATATTATATAAACAATTTCTTTGTATTCGACTCAATACAGCTATTTTGTATTGAATCCATTACAAAATTATTGGAATTTCCCGCCGATCCTCCCGCCCGCACCGATGCATGCACTGACATCCCCGGACATCGTCTCTGAATTTGTTGGCCTGAAGACAGACGAAAGAAGATGTTTCTGGAAGATCTGCAGGGACCAGCAGGATGCCGGGAGATAACAACGGAACAAGGTAAGTGTTTTTTTTTATGTTTTGTGTATTTTTGATATTGATGCTAGAGTTACGCCGGTGTGTAGCCGCTGTAACTTCGGCATACCCCCGCCGGCTTTTGCTGCCAGCGTATTTCCGCCACAGCTCGATGACATTGTCATCAGGGGATGGAAACCCCCTGCACCCGGCTGCCGGATCGGGTGCTTTTCTGCACCTGACTGGCATGTAAGCCAAGGGTGACTTTTTCAGCATATTTTGGGTGCTGAAAAAGTCAGCTTGTATTCCAGTATATATGGAATGGTCCACATGTAAAATGTATCAAATGTAAAATAAGATAAACAATATTAAAAAAATAAATATAAGTGTGTTGTAAAATTCAATTTATTACCTCAAATTGAATATTGAAAATTCAATGTAATAAATCTGAACTTTTATCAAAAGTTATACCTATTGAAAACAATAGGCCTAATTTATCAAAGCTCTCCAAGACTGGAGAACACAGACTATCATTCAGACATAGGCCTTGATTTATTAAAGCTCTCCAAGGCTGGAGAGGATACACTTTCATCAGTGAATCTGGGTGATCCAGCAAGCCCGAAATGGATCCGGTCTAGAATTGAAAACATTTGCTATTAAATAGCCAATGACTTCCTGGATTTGCTGGATCGCCCAGCTTCACTAATGATAGTGTATCCTCTCCAGCCTTGGAGAGCTTTAATAAATCAGGTTCAATGCAGTCTGAACATTATCAAAAGGATTATCTCCCAATACTTTGTCTTGTTTTGCAGACCAAGTTGGAAAATCTTTCTGTACGGGATATTGTTCATAAAATTACAGTGAAGTGCAGAAACAACATTGAGAAATTAAGAGCAATATGGATCTGGCTTTGCCACAACATCAGTAAGTGTACATTACCTGTATTACACTATTAGGAGAGGCAGAATGGTGAAAGATGTGTTCATACTTTCTACACTGTGTTTCATTTTACTTACTAGAATTGTATGTAAGCCCTGGTTTCATCCAACATCTGATTTGGCAAACTTCAAAGAACATTTACAGAATCCTACATGATCCAAACCCTGATACATCCATCCATCCCTAATAATCAATAGGCCTTGATTTATTAAAGCCCCCCAAAACTGGAGAGAATAGACTATCAAGAAAACATTGGTATTCCAGAAAAAAATGGATTGGATCTGGTCTTGGTTTGAAAATATTTGTCAAATAATAGCAAATGAAAGAAATCCATTCCAGGTTTGTGGGATCACTTAGATTCTCCCATGATAGCCTATCTTCTCCAGACTTAAAAAGCTTTAATAAATCAGTCCCTTAAGGTGTTCCACAAATGTTGACCAGAAGTGGAACAGTTAGTAAAGAAACTATTTTCAAAGTCAGCCATGTCCCTTGTCTTCTAGCACCACAAGGCCCCCATCGGCCCTTTAATCTAATGGTCAAATACACAACCTGCCCACATTTGTGGCGTGGATCTTAATAATATGAGGTTTTCATTAAAAAATAATAAAATATTTTCAAGGACCTATAGATGTCAAATTTTCAGATGTGATGACAGCTTTAAAGGTGTTGAGGTGTGGGGGGGGTTCGTGGATGAAGTAAGAGTTGGAGACGTTTTTCGCAACGTTTTTTTTACATAAGGGAACTGTTCAAATAAATTTCTGGTCATCAGGGACCCACTGCTATAATTACTACAGTATATCCACAGCCCACGGTACATTAGTGTGGTGGGCAATGGGAAGAATTCCTCTTACATTGCTGGCCAAATGGAGGAATGACATCTTTATAGATAGCCAAAAAGATCATTGGGGTCACTTAAACTAACCTGAGAGTCACAAACTGCTCATTACGCAAGGAACCCCTAGCCACCTCTAGAGGAACCCTGGGTGAGAAAAACTGGTTTATATTATAGATTTGGTCCAGATGTCAAGGGCATTTTTTTATTTGCACCTATTTATAATGTTGAAAGGCTCACTTTAAGAAATGTTACTTGGGTACCAAAAGGAGAATGTCTCCTTATATTCATGAGCATCTTTGCATATTTTCTGGGTACACATAAAGTCCGGTCTTTATAAGGAAAGGTAAAAATCTTACTAACGCATTTCATGAAATAACCTTATGCTTCATGAGGGCCCCTTCTACTTAGAGAACATAGCTACTGTAGTGATAACGAGAGTCTCCAGAGACCATTAAGGCTCTGACAAAAAGGTTAAATGCTTTCAGTATTTACATATCAATCAGTTCCCTGACAACTGTCTCTTAACAGGTTACGATATTGAAGGATACCTTGGACGTTCTCCAAAGCTTTACAGAGTAGAAGACGTCCTGGAGTCAAGAACAGGCGTGTGTTCTGGTTACGCAGCACTGTGCAAAGCCATGTGCAGGTTGGCGAGTGATCTTTATCATCTGATTTTATGGTTTTATGGAGTAAAAATGGTGGACGAATCGATAGCCTCTAGTGGGCTTATTATTGGGAGTCCATCGCTGATCCTGATTCTCAAACTCTTCTTCAGTTCATTTTTGATTTGTGGTTGGTTAGAAGAGGCTTTTTTGCTGATAAGTGATTTTTACCAAGTAAGGCATTGTAGGTGGTATTATAAATGAAGACAGCAATGGAGGTTCTCTCCGGAAAATGATATAGCATGTAATGATTAATCACATTCACCGGGACTTGTTCTGTGAATCTGAAGACATCCTACCTATCGAATGCCGATGCCTGTCTCTCAAAACTGATGAAGTTATTGGATAAAAAGAAAACATATTCAAGAATAAAGCAGAGGTCCATGCGAATTACTGCCAGTTATATATACGGTTTCCGTATATTGGCAACAGGAAAAGAAAACGGAAGCGTTTACAACGGCAAATATATTGTACAGTCTTTTTTTATTGTTGATAGACTAACATCAGTAAACTAAACACAGGCATAGTAGGTCATGTCCAATTACACAGGCAAGTCTTTTTTACATTAAGGTGAAACAAGTCCATAATAGGATACAGAGCCCTATGTATTCCTAGGTCAGAAAGCACCCAACGCGTTTCACAGACATCATATTATGCTTCTTCAGGGGAGTTTCGACTCACAAGGATAGAGGTGTGGTAGTACTGACTTTCATAAAGCAGGTAACACAAGGCCAGTGTAGACTCGGCCTGATTTACAACCATCAGCTTGGGGTGGAGGAAAGGGGGAAAAAGAGGTTGTAGTTCCAGAGTGGAGCTGTTGATGAGTTACCTTTCATGAATGGAATGAAATAGTGGCTCAGTTAGTGCAGTTCAGTACAGATGCTTATATAGTTTAGTTAGCAGGTGGCTAGGATGTTAATGCTGTAAAAATTAATATTACCAGCGTTAAAAAGGCTTACTTGGCACCAATACAGTTATCAAGCAAGTATAAGATGCATGTAAGGGAACATGCGTATCCTTACATTGAAATATTATGTGTGTAGAGGTATGCGCAGCTTTGTTTTTCTCCTCTATTCCTATAAAAATTCTAATCAGTTGTGAGTAAATCTTACCCCATATATACTCCAAGGCACCTTCCCCTCTCTTCCTGGATATTCAATGATAAAGGATCAATGATACAATGCCCACAGAACTCCACTCATTAACTGGTATGAAATCCAAGACTACTCAAGATAACTCACCATGGATGACCATTGGCCAAACACCCGTTCCAATCCAGATCAAAGGTTAGATCAGGACATTCACTCGACTCATCACTGCTACAAACAATGGAGAAATTCTAGAAATAACTCAACCGAGAATACAATTTGGTAGGAATCAGCCCACACTAAAAATCAAGGAATAATCTTATTTATAGAATGTGTTCTTTAATGATGCCTGCATGACATCTGATACATAGTTCACTCTGTCGGGGCCTTGTTTTCTAGAATCACAGCACATAGCATATATTGAAAAGTCATGATGTTATTGTATGTTATGGATAGATTTGGCCCCGTACCGAGTCTGGGAAATTAACCGAATGGCATTGGCGCAGAGGGTGGGCTCACAGAGACTGTGTGGGTTTTATATGTAATTAGAGAACATTGTTAAAGCATCACTGAATTCAAATAGGAAAAAAGTAATAAAATGCTAAAAGGCTACTAAGAATACTCATAACTTTTTGTGTCACATGTGTATAGAATAAAATGACATTTATGTACAACCCGCTGTCTTCTGGCTGCAAGAGGAAGCAAATTAAATTAAATCAAAATTATATTAGGCCGATTAGATCAGTGTTATTGGAAATGATCATTAGCATGGTTCCTTTTTTTTGGAAAATGGCAGGAAAATTGGAAGGTCCTGAGTCCTCCTCCATTGAAAACAGCAACGGTCATTCAATGATCTGGAAGAATCTGTTGGTGACTGGCTGTACCGATGCTGGGTTTTCAACTTAGACCATCACAAATGTGTTGGCTACAATTTTTTAGCATCTGTATACAGCTTTAGGTCAAACTTTTGATGGATTATTGGACTGGCAGTGTATAGAAAAAAATTCACCATTATGTTGACTCAATAATGAAAAAAATGGTCCCAAAATTATGGTCCTAACAAGGAATTGTTGTTTTAGCTTTTTCTTTGTCTAGGGTTTTGGACGTGGCATTGAGACACTTACCACCAACACCCAGGTTACTCTTTCCAACAGCAACATACAGGGACCAGTATTTCCAAAGAAGAAAAGGAAATGGTTTTGAGTAGTCTGTTCTCTTTAAACCTAAATAACAGAACATACAAGCCAGCAGGAAAGGTGCTTTCTAGAAGACATCTTTGTCTAATATTCAGTGGCTAGGTGGCTTACTGTTGTACACTGTAAGGTTGTATGGACAGATGTTAACTGCTGTTAGAGTCCCAGAAACCAATTTTGGACCAGGTGTTGAAGAAGGAGTTCCTTATTGGGAACACCTTTTGTAGCTGAGAGAGTCCTCCATCAGACCATACTTCAACTTTTCGGCAACCGTGAGTGGTCCTTCAATTTGTATTGGAGGAGCTTTAATAACAATCCCTATAGGGGAAATACATATGTCCTTGACTGGTCCTAATAAAGCTAAACACTACGCAATGTAAAAGATACAAAAGAGCAGAGCTCTGTGATCAGTACACCATTAAAGGAACTTTTTTTTTAAATAGTAGGGTAGGATTAGGGAAGTTTTGTGGAAATTCCCTTTAATTTCCCAGTGTGGCATTTTTCTCTGGAAATGCGTCCAGTGCAAATGTACTTTAGGTTGCTAAAAATTCCATTATTCAATTGAGTGTTCTCAGCCTATTCTCTGCTACTACGTTACTGAGGCCGTCTCTGAAAATAAACTGTTCTGTCACACCATGTAAAATTATTGCATCCTCCAAGAAAGGTATTTAAGTGTTTTAGTATTCTGTGTCTTTAATATGCATATGTTTATAATATTTTTGTTTTCCATGGGTCCATTTTACCTGTGAGGGCGCCCAGCTTCCATTACCTTTTTGTGGCAATAGTTTGCCTATTAACCATCAAGAATTATACAAAAATATTCACATAGATGAAAGAATTTGTGGGACCCTTAGCCAACTGAACCCAAGCAGATTTCCCCAGCAGTAATGTACAAAGACAGAAACAAAATGTTGACAAAGGTTCTATCATCCCCTACTTTGCTTTAATTTTACATTTTTCTCTAAAAAGGGGGGGCTGTCTTATTTGATGGCCCTGCCTTATCATCGGGGAAACACGGTATGTCCTTGACTGGTCCTAATAAAGCTAAACACTACGCAATGTAAAAGACACAAATGAGCAGAGCTCTGTGATCAGTACACCATTAAGAGAACTTTTTTTTTTAAATAGTAGGGAAGGATTAGGGAATTTTTGAGGAATTCACAGTGTGGTATTTTTCTCTGGAAATGCGTCCAGTGCAAATTTACTTTAGGTTGCTATAAATTCCAATAATAAATTGAGTGTTCTCAACCCATTCTCTGCTACTACACTGTTACTGAGGCCATCTCTGAAAATTAAAGTGTTCTGTAACACCATGTAAAATTATTGCATCCTCCAAAAATGGTATTTAAGTGTTTTAGTATTCTGTGTCTTTAATATGCATATGTATATAATATTTTTGTTTTCCATGGGTCCATTTTACCTGTGAGGGTGCCCAGCTTCCATTACCTTTTTGTGGCAATAGTTTGCCTATTAGCCATGAAGAATTATACAAAAATATTCACATAGATGAAGGGATTTGTATAACCCTGAGCCAACTGAACCCAAGCAGATTTCCCCAGCAGTAATGTACAAAGACAGAAACAAAATGTTGACAAAGGTTCTATCATCCCCTACTTTGCTTTAACCCAATGTGCCCCAGGTACCAATGCCACTCATGTTCTCTTTCTTTAGACCTCCCTTGCTTTTTATTGGGGCCCTGTTAGGTTGTCTCCTTAAAAAAAGGAATAGGTGACATCTCATGGCTTTGTATAACTTCAAAGTTGATCCATACTTATTTGGTAATTGTCTGCCTTATAATGCCATGGGAAATCCCTTCTATCTTTTGGAAGGACAGCTTACCTTGTGTGGTAGGATTGGCTGACAAGGTTCTGTACATAGCACTTAGCGTCAGAACATCAATAGCCTCTCATCTCTGATACAAGTATTGGGCTGGCATAGGAGGTTTTGCAAATATCAAAATGTCTTTATGAGTGGATATCTAGAGTTCCTAGACAAAATGCATTTGCATGTAGATCTCTCTAGGTAATGTCTTTATGGGAGGCTGAACATCCATCTCTGAAAATGGTGGCCAGGGATGGTCACACTGGGGAAGGAGAGGCTAAGATGATGTGGGATGTCCTCCAGCCAGGAAAAATGCTTCTATAGTATATGGTGGAAATCTTGGAGTGTAGAGTAAAATTGGAACAATTTTATTCCAGAAGGGGAACAGCTGCACAAGACTGAAGGGAATGTTGGGGGTGGAGATGTACCTTATTCTTGGTGGATAAAACAGTTTACACTGAACTATTCGATGTTCCCCCTGCAAACTGGTTGACTCGTGCCAGAGTTCCCATATCCTCCCCCGCCCATGCCATCACTGAGAGCTTTCTAGAGGACATCTAGAAAATACATAGGACCTAAAACCAAGTGACTTGACATAAAAAAGGGCGTTCACATTTTTTTGCTCTGTCTTCTTTTTACCCCCTTTAGAAGTACACTGTTTTGAAATTCCCATTACTCAATGAGCCAGTGACGACCAACTGGAGAAATTTAGTGAGTGAACACAAAAGTGAGTGAAGACTAAAGAAAAACACTTAACAGATGTACCAACCCTTTATTATTTTTGATTAGATATACATTAACCCATAGATGATCCAGAGGAGAGCAAACATAATCATTCTAAAGCCAGATTCAGTTTTCTACAAAAAAAGTTATAATTCTATCCCCAATCAGACAATTAGATAACTGCCTGGATCAACTTTCTTCTATGGGTTACTATTAAAAAAGTGGCCATTTATACTTTACAATCTTACAAACACATCTTAGACTTTTAATTTGAAGAACCCTTTAGATTCTTTTTTCAAAACTTCATGAAGTTGAACTTCAGCTGGACACACAAATGACATACATATATGGGAGCTGAATACTTACTCAATGATACATATTATTCTCCATTAAGTGATTACATTTACATTTTATGCACCACTGCCCATTCTTGCTTTGCAGGGCAGGTGATCTGATTTTATTTTCTGCTGCAGTAAGATAACATTTACTTTGGCCCCAGGCTGGGACCGGCCATTCAATGGAAAAATAGAAAACAATTAGTTCTCCTATTAGCATGCCTCTTGTTATGACATGAGCACAACATATTGGGTCTCATTTATTAAAGTTCTCCAAGACTGAAGAAGATACACTATTATGGGAGAATCTGAGCGTTATAGCAAACCTAGAATAGCAATGGCATAGCTAATAGCAAATTATTTTAGGAAATCCAATCCAGGTTTGCTGAATCATTCAGGTTCTCCCATTATAGTCTATATTCTTCAGTCTTGGAGAGCCCAAATCAGACCCAAAGCCTCCTTGTGCTGCTTCTCTCTCCCCCCAAGGAAAAGGTAGGTATACATTATTATTGTAGTTCTGTATTTTATTAACTCATCCCACCTGATTTGATCCCAAACCAGGTAGGATGAATTATTAAAATACAGAACTACAATAATAATGTATACCTACCTGAAAATCTATCCTGACCTGGAACTGGTTGCACAAATGATCATGAACAATACAATCAGCAGTATCCTGCTAGAACACAGGCAATGAGGAATTATCCAGTAAAACTTCCATTTCTATATTTCACATTTGTTAATATAACAAGTGGCCAGACTTTCTGGAATAAGTATCTGACCATCTCTATTTCCTGGCAGATGTCTGTGTAAAACTAATACAAATCTGATATTTGTGCTGCTGATAAAGACTTGCTCAGCCTGTGTGAGGCTTATTGAAGTGGGGCGAGCACAGAGCGCTCTCCCGCTCTCAGGATAATGGAAGCTGCTTGATGAAACACCCACAAGCTCTCCGAGCAGATTGTTTTCTTCTCAGCCTTCTGTTTTATAATTGGATTTTTTTGTTTAAATTGGCCGAGTGCATTACATGAGATACAACTTAATAAATCAAGCATATCCAACCCAGGGGGCTAAATGAGCCAAACAGTATTTGCAAGAGGCGGAGAGGGGAGCAGGCTCTGATCTGAAATTGGGTTATATAGTGTTACTCCAATTTGGAAGACATAAAGCTTACCTCCAGCCTTACCCTTTACATTTTTAAAGTTGTACAGCCTCCTCTCCTGGGCTGAAATAACTTACTCTGATTGTAATGCACATTGGGGGCATGCTATAATGGGGCTGACTTATTAAAGCTCTCCAAGGCTGGAAAGGATACACTTTCATCAGTGAAACGGGACGATGAAGGAAACCTAAAATGGATCTGGTCCGAGATTCAAAACGTTTGCGAGCATCCTATTAAATAGCAAGCGTATCCTCTATAGCCTTGGAGAACTTTAATAAATCAGGCCCAATGAGCATTAGAAACTGAACAATGTCAGATGGAGCTTGCCTCATTTTCCAGCTGAAGGACACCTAGATTCGTCTAGCCCTGTTTCCTCAACCTGACTGCCCATTGCCCACCTATTTCATTCAATGGATTTCAGCTCTTTCGATCATAATGGCTCTTGATCACACATAAAGGTTGCCTAGGGTAGACTGATTTCCACCCATTAAGATGTTTTTAAATTTCCACAATCCGGGGATGAGGGCTCTTCAGGAGAATGTGATCTGAAGCTTTCACAAAGCACCTTGACGAACATTATTCAATAACTGGCCAGCACTGCATCAACAAGCACAAAGACCAAATAGCATTATCAAATCTACAATATGTAATTGGAATGATGCAAAATATTAGCAGATTCAACTTCAGCTTGAAATTCTATCTACAGCCCAAACTTTTAGAAAATAATGAATACCCTTAAGGGTTTTTCTGCTGTCACTGGGAACAGAAAGGGAAAATTAGCTGGCACAAGTACAAATGTTTCCATTGTAATATTGGCCTTGTCTGTTCTAGTGACAGCTGTAAAATTCTATATTCCCTATCACTTATCTGTCCTGTTGACAATGGCCCTAAGGTAAAGAGCTGAATCTTCTCACTGGGTCACAAAGGTTCTAAAACTTATCTACTCTATCCAAAACTAAATAATATTTTGAGTTGTTATTGGAATCAAGACCAGTTTCCAGCCTCTTTTAGCTTTTAAGAACTTTTCAGTAACCACTGTTTTTGGGTGATTACTAAAAAATTACGATAGTCACGATACGAGGACCACCTGTAGGACCAACCTATAGCTTCTTCCCACCCACTTTTAAAAATAAATTTTGGGGAGAATACTGAATAAAGATCACTAGACCAGTTGGGAGGGGTTCCAGTGGAAGGATGGACTTTTTTGGACTTCAGTTGGAGTTGGGCCTTAAGGTAGACTCTGCACCAGATAGGTATGTGTATCCAGAGGGCATTATCCGTGCTCAGAAGAAGGGGTTGCAGTGGTTGTGGCCTCCAAGCCTTTGTGTCTACATAGAGAATGCACCCACGTCAAAATGTCTGTTTTAGCATCTTCAGCTAGTAAGCTGGAGGTCCAAAGTATCCTTCTAGTAGTGAACTCAGGGGATAAAAAACTTCTTAGATGTTTTCCCCTCTCACATCTATTCCTCATGACAGCAGACTTTATCTACTTTATGCAACTAGTCCATCAAGGCCTCTTACCTTCATCTCCTGACTGGTCTAGCTGCCTTATCCTAAGATACTAGCATTCCTGCATTACATAGGAGAACACTAAGGGCCCACCAACATCCTGCTAGGTAGGTGAGGTTTAAATTTTGCATGTTACACTAATTATGATCACCTTAGCTAAAGGAACTGTTAGGTCATACAGTAAGGTTGTGGATTTGCTGCAAAGGTAATGGTTTTTCATCTCCAGCATTTAGCTTTAATTGTGGCCCCTTTATTGACCTTTCACAGCCCCTCTGTTCATTGCCAGGGGCAAATAGCGTTAGCTGGTACTTTTGGGGATTAGGACCACATGACTTATTCCCTTTTTGTCCATGTGTCAATGCTGGTGGTTAGTAAATAATGCTAAGGCACCTGGAATTATCACATGGGTGTAGCATTAAGGTTTTCCACTCCATCAGCAACCAGCTAATAGCTTACACCGAGATTACCTTCTCCTTGTTACCAACAAGAAACAAAAGAAACTGGGAATAAGTTGCTCTAAGACCAGCTTTAGTCAACCTATTGCTTTGTTCGACAGAAACCAACCAGAGTTCCTCTAGAGGTTGCTAGAGGTTCATTAAGCAATGAGCAATTTGCACCTCACTTTAGGTGAAAATAATGATCTGTAAGGGTAACATTCTTCCAAATGGCCAGCAATGTAAGAAGAATTCTTCTCACTGACCACCAGACTAATGTACTGTTAGCTGTAAATATAATAGTTATAGTAGGGGTTCCCTAAAGACCTGAAAGTTATTTTAAGGGTTCCCCTGTTTGAAAAAGGTTGCTGTAGATGGTGGTGGAAGATAGAGGAGTTGGTGGGTTAGTGAAAATTACCGGGGTCTTATTGAATATGAGCATGCCAACTACAAGAGGACTTATAGGTATGAAGTGGGTATGTGCTCTTATGTTATACCAGGCACCAGGTGAATCAAACTAAGGCATTGGTCATATGCTTTGGATTTGTCTCATTTTAGCCATTTACAGCTAAATGTGAAATGAACTACCTCTGCTGTATGCAAACAGTTTTTGAGATCTTACATTTTGCTTAGATACAAACTAAATGTATTTTTAGGAGCCAAGTCAGCATTGTGTTCCAGACTGAGCCCTTGGCAGCTGTATTTGCAAAGAATCTCAATGCCCTCCCTGTAGGCGAGAGTGTACAGAGGCAATAAGTACAACACACTGACTGGGCATTTACTTCTGCCAGGAACAATTTTCCTATAATCCTTCTTTATATCATATGCAGGATACACCCATAAGTCACCATTGTATATCATACCTATATTTCATGGGGCTTTACACAGATAAGTAATTTGAAGGACAAATTATACCTACAGAGGTAGGAGGGGATGCTGAGAAGTTTCTGGCTTTGCCCCCTTCCAGATGAAATAGAAAAATGAGTGTGGGGGCATATGACAGCCTAATATCTTAGTATGTAACTGTGCAAACATCAGGACTTTGCGATTCTTAAAACTGTTTTTTCTTTTAGAGAGAAGCTGTGATGGCAGAGGCACAAGCAAGTTTCACGTCATTGCAGTTACGGACCGTCATGAAGTTTTTGTTTCTCCAGGGAAAGTCAGCAAAGGACATTCACACTGAGATGTGACAAACACTGGGGGAGAAGTGCCCTTCCTTTCCCTGGAGAAACAGCTTCATGACCGCCCGTAATTCCAACAATGTGAAACTTGCTTGTGCCTCTGCCATCACAGCTTCTCACTAAAAGAAAAAACAGTTTTAAGAATTGCAAAGACCTGATATTTGCACAGTTACATACTAAGATATTAGGCTGTCATATGACCCCACACTCATTTTTCTATTTAATCTGGAAGGGGGCAAAGCCAGGAACTTCTCAGCACCCCCTCGTATGCATGAAAATTCTTCCGGTTGTTGATCTTTGAGGAAGAAGTTCACTGCCACAAGAAAGCGCTAATCACATCACAACCCCACAGCCAGTCGGAACATAATTTAGCAATTTTAAAAAGCATCAAGTAGTATAGGAACACACTAGATATATAATAACATAATATACATACAAAACTTGAAAGTATGTATATGGGGTTTTAGAATCTCCATATGGGGGTCTATTTTTCAAGCAGCAAGTCAGATATTCAGCAAACAATCTTAGATGGTGAATCTCGGGCTCAATTGAAGTAAAAGAATAACCGCCAGAGAATGTTTGCTAATTGACAAATCTTCTGTTTTATAAATAGATGCCAAAATGTATGTAAACTCTAATATCAGCTTCAAATATGTACTCCTTTTGGTCTGGTAAATGGTGCAAAATGCAAAAAATACCAATTGGTTCTGCCAGATAACGTAAGCTGATAATGTCCTGTGTTGTTATCAGTTATATTTGTTCTGAAATTATCCTATGCAACCCATCTATCTGATGGACAATGGTTCAGGGAGAGTGTTCAGTAGTCCTGTTCTGTTTTTCTTGCCCAGATACTTGTTTTAGGTCTTGAAGTATGATAGTATGGCACAATCACCAGGCCACCACATCCAATAAAGTCTTCAATATATTACATTTTGCCTAATATAACACATGGACAAAAAAGCACACTTAAGTGTACATCCACGAGCATTAAAACAGAAAGTATACACAGTGCATGTGCAGTGGTATAAAGGGGCTCAGGTGGTTTTTCACTGGAAAGGGACAATAATTACATTTTCTTTTTCATACAGAAAACGGTGAAGTTAAGGTGTCTCTAGGCTGTGTGTCCCCACTGGAATTCAGTTACAAGATCTTCAAGCTTTTGAACAATAGCAGAAGTCAGGTGGACAAGTCATTCGGGATACTCACCGTCTATGAGTCCAGTATGACCCTACGCGTTTTACCACCTTCGCCTGGGCAGTTCGAGCTGATGGTATTTGCAAAACCCAGTGAAGCCAAAGAACCCTACAAATGGGTTTGTTCTTACCAAATTGATTGTTCAGAACCAAAACATCCACTTGGGTTGCCTGAAAACCCTTTTCATTTTTGGGGGCTACATCCAAAATCAAAAGACTTGGGAGTGACTATTTGTAACCCCTGTGAAGACGTGATCGTTGCAGAAAATGGTGCTTTGACTTTTACTTTTGAGACCTCCAGGCCCTTGTTGGCCATGTTCCAGTTATTTCACCTGGAACTGTCGGAACCTTTCAGTAAGAAATGTCTGGTTTCCCAAATACAAGATGACCAACTGGGATGTCATCTTCTCCTACCTTTCTGGGGATATTACAGGCTGTCCTTATTTGTGAAAGACCAGGCAGGGGGCAGCTTCCAAAATGCTGGTAACATGTTTATCAGCTGCAAGAATCCAGTCAACCATAATGAACTTTTTCCACCCAACCTTGGTGTTCACTGTGGGCCTGGAACCAACACCAAGCAAAATGGTCTTACCAACCCCAGCCATGTGTGTCCAATCATTAGGACAACCACCGGGAAGTGCAACATCACCTTCCATACCCTATGGGACATGGACATATTCACTTCTCTAGAAAATACCAGACTGAATAACAATTTGCATTCCTTGGACCGATATTGTTTCATAACTTACCTGGAACATAAGATAAGCCTGACTGTCCATCTGCCAGAGTCTGGACATTATAAACTCAGCATTTTTACAAAAAGGAAAGAAAATGAGGACTTTTCCCATGCTTGTGATTATGTCATTCAATGTGTATCCACCAATCGATTACTTCCTTTCCCCAAAGTTTACAATGCTTGGGGGCATGGTTGTATTCTACTACAGCCAAGATATGGATTTCTTCCTGCAGAAAGTTGGGAGAACTTTAGAGTGAAGGTTCCGGGAGCTTGTAAGGTTCTTGTCATCGGGCCCATAAAAACAGAACTGCAACTCACAAAGAACAAGATCTGGGAGGGAAAAGTTTTCACTGGTACTCCGGGGACAATCTTAAAAATAGCAGTGAAGTTCACACCCAATTCCACCACAATGGATATTGTGATGTCGTTTAAAGCCCAGATTATTTATGAGAATGAGTCTTCAGGGTAGGAAATGAAAGTACATATCTATCATTTATAGAAGCTAAGTGGTTAGCAATAAGTATTGCTTAGTACTGGATTACGTTCTACCAGGGAGGACTATCTGCATGGAGTTTCTCTGATGTATTTGTGTGTTTTAAATAGTACTGTACTGTAAAAGTATAGCTAGCATTATCCCTGCTATGTGTGGATGGGATCCTTAGAATGTGAGCTTCTTCGGAGTCAGGAAACAATGTGAGTTGTTCAATGATCTTTGTAAGACAACTTGGAAGAGAAGTGTCATTGCCACATAATTAAATGTAGTATTGTTGTAACTTGTATGCATTACTCGTCTTGTTCTATTGCAGTGTTTGTCTACCAGGGTTCCTCCAGAAGTTGCTAGAGGTTCCTTGAGCAATGTGCAATTTGTTCCTCTCAGCTCCTTTTATGTGACACCAATGGTCTTTTTGGCTGTAATGATCTGTAAGGGTGACATTCGTCCCAATGGCCAGCAATGTAAGAGGCACTCTCGACAATGACCACCAACCTAAATATACTGTGAGCTGTAGATATAGCAAATATAGCAGGGATTGAGACCTGAGACCTGAAAGTTTTTTCAAGGGTTCCTTCATGTTACCATTTTAAAAAGTTTAAGAAATACTAATCTATTGTAACTCCAGCTTCCTCATATATTCAGAGTGCCCTATAAAAATGTTTAGTCTTGGTGGAACCATAGAAAAAGATTTCTACCTGATTCCTTGATGATTAACGTCTACTGGTCATTAAGACATTTCCATAGGAAAGTGATGTAAGAGTTTACTTCTAAATGGGGATTACAAAATGGGGAAAAATAAATAAATTACAAGTATTACTGGGCAACACTAAGAAAATTAAAATGAACAATGCATGACTCTGTATTTCTGAGCTACAGTTTGCATTAGGAGATGCAGGACCACATCAGAACTTTCTGGGATCTCCTCCCCCATCTCTAAAAACTCCAAAGGTCACATAGTTTTGGTCAGGTCCCGGTACAGAAGTACCTCTTACTCTCCAAGGAGATACATGGAGGTATGGAAGAGTATGGCTGCAAATTATCCTTTGAATAGTTGGTGCCCTTACCCAAAAGCTTTTTATAGGATTTTGAGGTTTTAAAACCAATATGAAGGTTTTTTTTAACATTTTAGTATTCTAAATTTCTATATCAAGTAACACCCCTGTATTTTTGTTTATTCCAATCCCTGTTCAGGTATGCAGTGTTGTCACTCTATACTCTCCATTGGACCCCATACCCGCTACATAAGCTGTAGGCATGCAATTCTGGCTTTGAATTAAAGAGAACACAGCTATTAATGCTTTGCTTCAGCATGCAAGTCAAGGTGATCATCTCTTGTCAAGAACACAGAGAGATCTTCATTTCTATGAGCAAAACACAAAGAGTATTCATCCATAATTAGAGGGAAAAGTCCATGGCATAAAAATAATCATAAAAATAAAATTAAAGATCGGCATCACGCGCGGAGCTTTCCCAGGGATGTTTTCCTCCCTAATGAGTTTCTTCTGAATATTTAAACACAGCAGAGATTAGAAGACAGATACAACTTCAAAGAGAGGGAGAGAGATGAGGAAGATAGCAAATACAATCACCTAACCTTTTCTGAGCCGCAAACTGTTTTTGTCAAGTCGAACTAAACTCAATAATAAGAGGAAAACTGCAAGTGAATTTTTAATTTTAGGTTTATGCATTTACAAACTGTTTTATACTTCCATTAATATAAATATATATATATATATATATATATATATATATATATTTTTATTTTGGAACAAATAGATATTTCATGCATGATGCAGGATTCCAGGGTTTAGCTCCACTCAGTTATATTTCCTTTGTTATATTAATTTCCCCAAAGGATCTGTTTGTTGAGGGTAAAGGGAAGAGCCACTGCTCTGCCATTTAATTATGTATACAAAATTCAGCTGGAGCTACCGAGAGAAGTAAAAGCTGGTTGTAAAATACTCATAAGCAATCATGTACAAAATCACACCGCATTAGTGATCATTATACGGTAGTATGTTAGAAGAGACATAGTTATTACACATTATTTAGACCTACATAGACATATTACATAGACCTGTGCATCTCTATACAATGTAGGCAGACCATGGCTGGTAGGGGGGACTAGCAAGGTGCACCTTGTCTCAGTTCTCTTCTTTATTATTATTACACAGTATTTATATAGCGCCAACATATCAATTTTGGGGGGAAGCCAATTAACCTAACTGCATGTTATTGGAATGTGGGAATAAACCGGAGTATGTGGAGAATCCAACGCAAACACAGGGAGAACATACAAACTCCATGCATATTACAGATTCTAACCAGGGACCCAGCGCTGCAAGGGCCAGAGTGCTAACCTCTGAGCTACCGTGATTCCCTTGAGAGTCCTCAGGTCTGCTACAAGAAATGAGCTGGCTCATGGAAGGTTTTATCCAAATATCAAAATATGGGTGGACGTCAGTCTGGGGCAATGAGTATTTCTAGGCTTGGTGTATTCGTATATAGCATGCCCTAGGTAAAACTCTCATATTAAAAGAACTGAAACCCAGTGAATGAAAATGTGAGCCAGGGACAGATTTGAAAAAGAAAGGACTAGAACCCCCTACAGCCACAAATTGAGATGGGCTCCATTTGACTTGCTGCAGCTTCTGTTGTACATTGTTACAAGCTTGCCGTGTGTAGTGAAAACAGAGTAAGTAAATATAAGTACAGGGGACGAGCCTATACAATCAATTGTGGCAGGGGCATGTGCAAAGGAGGGGTCATTGTGAGATCTATATATACATGCTGGACCTGATTTATTGAAGCTATTCAAGACTGGAAATGATAGACTATCGTTAGAGAACCTGGATGATCCCGTTAATCTAGAAAGGATTTCTTTAATTTACCATTAGTTGGTAAATGTTTTCACTCCTGGACCAGATCTATTCCAGGTTTGCTGGATCAGAACAGTCTATCTAACAGCCACTGCTAGACACTGATGTTTAAGGGGGGAAATGATCACCCTGTATAAATATATAAATGGTCCATATAGAGAACTATCTTCCCCATTATTCACTTTGAGATCATTACAAAGAACAAGAGGGCAATCTTTGCGTCTGGAGGAAAAGAAGTTTAGTCTCAAGATAAGGAAGGGATTCTTCATTGTAAGGTCTGTGAAAATGTGGAATCGGCTCCCTCAGGAAGTAGTTTCAGCAACCACTATAGATTGCAATAGGAAAAAGCTAATAATAATAATAATAATAATCAACCCCTGTGCTGTGCATTACCAGGAATGGGCATTAAAAAAATTGTTCACACAATAGATCTCCTTTTAGGCTGCACCTACTACAAACCACAATATACCAAGAAACCTCCTAAGTCTTGATGGGGGTTCCTTCGTCTGACATCCCTCACCCATAGCACACCCCAATGCCCCAGTTGGAGAATTGCTGCTACAAGCCTGCTAAATGTGCATTGACTGCCTGAAATAAAATATCCTCCCTTCCTACTGCCAAATTAAATATATAGAAGATCTGCACTGAGAATTTCCCCAACGGCTGTGCATGGTGTTTCCTATGTATCTAATTGTAGATTCATTTTGGATAAGTGATGCATTAAGTAATTGCACAGAATATATTGGACTGATGGGGATTTTCTCAGCTTGTTACATGTCATTAATTACATTTGCAACCTAAGGGCTATCAATCTTCGGCATGATATCATTTGAAGAGCTCCAGGAAGACTACTTATTTCAAAGTCAATATCGAAAAATAAATACTTGTATTGGTTATTAATAATAAAGTGCAAATTAATGGCAAATGTTTAAAAGGTTTGGCCTAGAATCATGAAATTCCTGTATTCAAATCATTCTTTAAAGCAGCCTTTCTTAACTTTTTTATTATAGGGAAAAACATTTAAATAGCTTTCAGGTCTTGAGGGAACCCCTTCTATAATTACTATATACACAGCTCACAGTATATTAGCATGGTGGTCAGTGGGAAGAATTACATTGCTGAGGATGAGGGGCTGGAGAAACTGATTATGGGTCTAGGATGGCCTCAGAGGACGCAGGTTAAATGATTCTTTCTCATCCAACCCCAAAGACTGAGGACATCTATTAGCAGAAATGAAATAAGGGAAACTGCTCAAGACAGAAGGTATGCGTTGCAGCAAAAATGAATATCCATTGGTTAATCTGAGAAAACCAAGTTGTCTACCTAAGCCATTTTTATATATTTTTGTTTTGTTTTTTTGTTCAGCTCTAGGTTGCTTTAGGTTCCTTGATTTCCCCTTTGCATATGGAAAAAATGTTCATGATGCATTGAAAATGTCTGCCCTCTGAATCCTCTGCTGATGCTTAATGGCCTCTTGTGGGTTGAATGGAGCCCATCGTCATTCAAACAATATAGCTGTCATGGAAAACCTTCCTGATGCAACTAGGGCTCACTGCAAAGAACAGTCATGTCTCTTTTTGCAGTAGATATTCTGACACCAGCAGCACTGAAAGCATAAACATGCAGACATGCTCGGGACATCTAAATGTGTATCTGGAAGGCATCTACTGCCAAAAGATGGGGCTTCCATGTCCAGTTGTCTTGTGATTTCTATGGCCACATTACAGCCAACACAATTAGGACCCATGCAGACCATCCTCCATGCCAGAAATATTCATCATAATATCCAATAATACATGTCATGTGCCTTAGGATTTTGAATGCCACCCCAACGCACCAAGGCAACACAGTTCTTATTGCCTTATGTGTTGCAGAATGTCACAGAGTACTGTATTGCGCACGGCTTTGCAAAATGACCTTGTTCTCGAGTAATAAACCATAGGACCTTAACCTTAATGGAAACTTAAGTTTAGTGTGAATTGATCTTGTTAAAAGGTATTCCTAACCAGCAAAGGCTTAGATGTGCCACACTGTAATGTAAATGCTAAAAATAAAAAATACACCTGCTACCCATCAACAACACATTTGTTATTACTGTGTGCAGTTTTTATATATTACGTGGTCACCTTGCCCCTACCTACTTCATAGCTGTAGATATCACAGACAGTATAGGTCACATACTGTATATCACTGCACTGATGAGTTATTTATTATTACCACGGACCACTGACATAGCAGTCTTTTTTTTCCCCATGTAGCGGTACTTATTACTTCCCCTGACCACCAATATTGGGCATTGGTGGTCAGTGCCCAGATTCTGCCCTCCCCATAGCATCATAGACAATGAGCTGGTGTATTTGTTGGTGGACTCCTAGCCACCACGCCTCCCTCTACAATATACATATATATTATACCATACGTATATGTATATAATACACCGACAATCCAATTTAGTTGCTTTCTACACTTCTCCAAATAAACCTTCATCTTCCCCTTATGTTTCTTCCCACCATATTGTTTATGGTGAAATCACTTTCCATGAAACAGAATGATGTGACCTCTAAATTTATAAAATGTTTACTATGCCATTGGTCACCATACATCTGTCCCTTCACCAGCTTTCCACCACTTCAGTTTCTTCTGAACACTTTTAAGTTTCTCCTTTTCTTGTATCTCACAAAATTAAAAACTCGGATGGTGTAGTATTACATTATATATTGAAATGTGGACCTAATTAGCTAACCAAAAGTTTGTTGGTGATTCAAATCACAAAGGAAAGTTTAGTTCCTATGAAATAGGTCATCTTAAAGCAGGCACGTCCAACGTCCGGCCTGGGGGCCAATTGCGTCCCGTCTTTAGATTTCCACTGGCTCGGATCCGTCATAAAATCAATAATATGCGTCCCGCCAGCACTGTTGACCACAGTATAAAATACACGCGTACAAAAAGCTATTTTATGTTTCATTAGAGTTGATCAACTGCCTTGCAATTATCGGCTGCTACTCGACGGGCATAATCAGTAGGACATGTGTGAGTCCCCATGTGTGCACAGGGAATTCCCTACGTCATTATAGAGGGTGTGTGCTGTGCGGGATCCGCATAGACCACGCCCACTCTGATTCCAAGTACGCGCTCTGCACAGAGCTCGCACTAACACCAGACTCCGTGCACAGGGAATCCCTTATGTCACCCTGGTGGACGTATGCTGTGCGGGACCCACGCAGACCATGCCTACACTAACCCTGAGTACTTGCTGAATGGTCAGCCCCCTCACATTTTCACCTCACCAAATCTGACCCTCTTTGCAAAAAGTTTGGACACCCCTGTTTTAAAAGGTCTTAAGCATTCCAGCTGAAAAAGATTCCTGATTTGGTTCTTGCCCCTATTTATAAAAAACAACAATTTGCCAGTGTTGGTAATCTGTGCCTGACCTCCGGTGATCTTGTGCCAGATCTTTAAAGACTTTGAATGGCCGCTGTCACAACTGGTCATGTGTGCAGCAAAGTGGCAACAGCAGATCTAAGTAGAGGAGTAGAGGCTAACGTGGTGCTGTCCTAGGGGGACAGGTGGACTATGTTCCAGGTTAACTGGGAATCCTCCTTAAAGAATAGATTTGTAATAAACTAATATTTAACTTTAATTGGTTATATGTAGAGACCAGCAGCATAAACGGCCTCCTGGATTCTCATACTGTTCCAAGGTTCTAGTGGTGAGATGTCCTCACTGGAGCATCTTTGTCAGGTGTGAATTCCACCTTTTATTTTTAGACAATCAGATGACAGCTCTCGAGGAAATTCTGGACAGAAATAAATATTAGTGGTGGGAGGAGTCAGAAGTCAGATGACACCAGCAGAAACTTTGTCAGAGATCCAGGGAACAAGAACACAGGTCGTTTCTCACATCTACCAACACTCATCCGCTCATCCACACCAGGACACGGAGTCCAGAGCTGAAGAGAGAGGCCGCTGCCTCCTGCCAGAGGGGAGATTAGAGGGTAATGAGTGCAGACCTTGGCCATGGTTTATTATTAGGACTGCAAATAGGTGCTGCCTACTATCTCAGCTTTGCCTGTATAGATATGAAAGCACATTCCACTGTTCCTGATAGTACCAGCTTAAAGGGGGTCTGAAGTCTTTTTGTAAAATAATCTGATCTTTTTTAGTTAGACTAACAAATGTGTGCCCATTCCAGAGCAGGCAAGGTTATAAATATTTCAAATATTGCATTAGTGATGTTTAAATAAATTGGATTGTAAGGTATGTTGCAACAATGAAAGTTACAAATTACGATACGAAGAAGGAAGGATTAACACTCGCCTGTCCTGTGAGTTGCTGGGAAGAGCTGACGTGGGTACTTTGTACACTTTGTACTCAAGAAAAACTCAGCGAGAGGATCAGCTTTTATTATATGTACTCAAGAGTCAAAATGCAGAAGCAATACGAGGGTAAATAGCAATCAAGTGATCTGATCAGTTCATTTCAAATTGATTATCAGCAACCCTTTAAAGGCGGAAGTTTTGGAAATGTGCGGGTCTGTAGCATTTAGATGTGTGTTAATACAATGCCAAGGAGAAAAGACATCATCAATGATTTTAGAGAAGCAATTGTTGCTGCTCATCCATCTGGGAAGAGTTATAGGGCCATTTCCAAACAATTCCAACATGGACAAGTCCATCATTCTACAGTGAGAATTACATTCAAGACAGATGACAATCCAAGCAAATTCACCACAAGGTCAGAACGTGCAATGCTCAGAATGGTTCCAAGAAAACCCAAGAGCTTTATCTCAGATTCAGTAGGCCTCAGTTAGCATGGTAGGGTTAAAATTCATGAGTACAATTAGAAAAAGAAGAAATAAGTATGGATTGTTTGGAAGGGTTGACAAGTGAATGCCTCTTCTCCTTAAAAAAGAACATGGCAGCATGCCTTAGGTTTGCAAAGTTGCATTTGAATAAACAACAGGACTTCGGGAACAATGTCTTTTGGACAGATGGGACCAAAATGGAGATGTTTGGCCACAATACACAGTGCAAAGTTGATGAAAACCAAATACAAATCGGCACAAACACCTCATACCAGCTGTCAGGCATGTGGTAGAAGGGTGAAGATGTTGGCATGGTTTGCAGCCACAGGACCTGGGCATCTTGCAGTCATTAAGTTGACCATGAACTCTGTGTACCATTGGAGTACCACGGTATTCTGTGGTCAAATATGAGGCCATCTGTGTGACAGCTAAACCTTGGCCAAAACAAGGTCATGCAACAGGTCAATGATCCTGAGCACACCAACAAACCTACATCAGAATGGCTGCAAAAAATAAAAAATCGAAGGTGTTGTAATTGCCCAGTCAAAGTTGTCTCAAAGAAGGACAGGCACAGACAACAAATGTGTTCTACATTACCATTAAGAGAACAGCTGCATCATTAACACTCCCAACTTTGGAGACAAAATGGCCATTACACCTGGGCACCTGGCAGTCATTAAGTTGACTGTGAACTCCTCTGTACACCAAAGTATTCTAGAATCAAATATGAAGCTATCTGTGTATCTGCTAAGGCACAGCCAAAATTGGGTCAGGCTTACAGATAATTGTTGAAGACCTGGAGAGCTTTGCTATTTGAAGGACCTCAACTTGAAGTAAAGCAAATTGGTCGTAAAAGAATGTGTGGACTTTTGTGATATTGCAGTTAGGAGGCACGGGATCCACTGTTGTATTGATCTTTTTTTTTGTAACTAAAAGCAGTCTATTATAGAGGATGAAAGAACAGAATGTCTGTCTAGAATACAAACCAACTCATGGGAATTCCAAGTGATCCTTCATTATGGGATTTTATGTTGGTTGGAGGCAAAAAATAGTACTCCTTCTACATAAAGAACAGCTTAAGGTAAACAAAACTTCCATTATGACTATTCTATAAATCGGGCTTCTGCTGCTAATTATTGGACCCTTGCAAAGACCATCTGTGGAAACCTAATATATCAAGCCCGTATGTGCTCCTGTGCTCCAACCACCATCAAAGCCCTGATGAAGTGGGCACCGAAAAACCCAAATGTGTTGGCTTGTAGCATGAATTTCTAGACGTTTCTTTTAGACTTTATAGTTTGTATGTGTTTGTACGCTAACTGCTAAACTCCTAACAATGTTCGTTTCCTGGCTGGCATGGCTGACCTGGATCTCTCAGTAATTCGAGCCACTGATCTAAAAGTCCAATTTAAACTCCTGATTTCTTTCAATTGTCAGAATTTGCCTACATGAGTATGTGGCTCAGAAAGCAAAAGTTGCAACATAATAGCCAGGTAAGTGGGATGAATAGAGATCAGCAAAGGTAGTTCCTGCATTTTGCTTTTATTTTAAACATCAACTATTTTGAATTTTTGCATGTGGAAAAAAAAATCTAGCTCCCCTTTAATCTGCACCATTATAGATCTCTGAAATGGCCACAAAATAAAGTCACATGTTCATGGTTATATACTGTATGTGTGCATAACTCCCCTAGGATTCAATTCCTGCTCATGTGAACTTCTTCATTTACTGGATTTTGTTGTACTGTTTGTATTGGATTGTATCTGTTGTATATGAATAGACTTGCATATCATGTAACATGATTGACGGTAAAATGCAAATTAACATTTCTAACTTGCTGCATGATTACTCTAAATCCAACACAGCCAGGTAACTCACGGTTTTAAAGAGAGGTCAGCAATGACAGTCATGTTCTTTTATTACAGGTTCCCTTTAACCTTTCATTGCATTACCATCCAGCTTTGTGTTGGTAATTTTGTGAGCGATGCATTTTTATTCTCAGCTCAGTTCTCAGATTTGTGGACAAATTGTCAGCGGTATATTGATATCCCTACGCTGTAATTTAAATTGGTTACATTTAATTACAGAACTGGCACAGAAAGTCACTGCGGCAAACCCTTCTGTCAGCAGGTAAATTGATCCTCGCTCAGCGGGAATGCCGGCACTTACATAAAGCCATCATCAGTCCAGCCAGTCGGACATTAATCAGAATTATCTGATTATTTGTTCTGCTTTAAAGGGAAACCTTTTTATAAAGATTTTCAAATGTGAAAGTGATCTAAATCATTCTAAAAATCTTGGTGCCAATTTTAAGCTTGCAAATGTTTATGTATATAGAGACAGACAGAGTAAGAGCCTGTGTACGTCTGTCCATCCTGCTGCACTGAATTGCATTAAGGCAAATGAATGGCCTGGGAGTACAAAAAAATTCAAACAGTGCACCACAACACCCAGAAATGTATTATTATGTCTTGTGGCATTGCAATGCTTTTGCATTGGTCACCATGTTTGGGGTGTGATTAAAGATGAATGGTACCACAACACATTAAGGCACATGGCATGGGTTAATGTGCATTGTTGTCAGTGGTGGACATAGCCAACAATGGGCCCTCGTGAAGGTGCACACTTTGCACCTCCTTATGTCATCCCCTGGTTGTCACAATACCATATGTTCCTCCAACACAGAAAAGTGCATGGACCCTAACAGACACAGACCATTAGTTTTCAATGGTGGCATTTTCGAGATGTCCATTTGGCACAGAACTGTGCCAGTCCTGACAAGCCAGCCAACTCACTGTGGTTCCTCCCTTGTTTTATATCAACGTCCACAGCAGCTCCTCCTTTCTTTACAGCACCTCCCACAAAGGCTCTTCCCTCCAGTTGCAGCCAATCCCAGCCCCTTTGGTTGCCCTCCCTGACATTATCTTCCACTCACTTCTATTACAGCAACCACTCCCATAAGCTCCTCTCACCTAATAAAGCAGCCACCCCCGAGGAAGACAAAAGGTTACACCACCTATGGCAGCAAAAGTGCCTAATTAGCTCCCACTAACCCCTTTCCTTCCCTATTTTCTCAATTCTATTACAGCAACCACTCCCTTCCTTCCCATTAGCTCCCCCCACCTATTAAAGCAGCTTCCCCCCAGGAACACACAAGGTTACACCACCTCTGGCAGGAAAAGAAGGTGCCCAATTAGCTCTGACTCATCCCTTCCCTCCCTTGTGTTCTCAATTCTTTTACAGCAACCACTCCCTTCCCTCCCATTAGCTCCTCCCCTGAGGAGCACAATAGGTTACAAAACCTCCGGCAGGAAAAAATGGTGTCCAATGCAGACATGTATTTAGCTGGTGAGATGGACTTTTGCTCTGTAAATAAAAATTAAACTTACGTAACAGCTATCCTTAACTTGCAAAGACAATGTTGTTTGTTTAGCTTAGTATAGAGAAGCAAAAACATTTTTTTTGCCATTAAATATACTTTAAGTCAAGGTGTATATGTACAGGGAATAAAAATGAGATGTGACACCAGAAACCCTGCTGGGAATATGTAATGCATTAACAAAAGCATATGTTCCCTGTTGTAAATGTACAGAGCAATTCATTAAAATAACCTCTACAAAACCTGCATGAAAAAAAACAGAACATTTGCCTTCACCAGAATCCCATTATCCAAATCCCCTGAATATGTTCAGGGACTTAAAAGTAGACGAGATCTCCTCTGACCTGCAGCACAATCCCTTTTAAGCTCCACAAGTGCGCTGAAAACAGCTAAGTGAACTTTCAGCCTTCATTAGGGAGAGAAAAAGCTGGTACATCTTCTACACGATGGAGCGAAAGGACAATTTGTAAAAGGACAAGTGAACTTGTAGAGCTTATTACAGCATACTATACCAGTCCCACTGCTATTTTTTATAGACACTTTTCTAAAGATCACCTGTCACTTTTCTTGTTAACCAGTGCTGGTTTGAAAGTGGCCTCATGCGGATGTTGGTGCTGATGGGCCGTTTTGTTAAATAGTGCCAACTTGATTTAATTTTCTCATTTTCTTCATATAGTGCTCGGTGGTTTTTTATTAAACAAAATCCCAACAACTGTCCAGATGATAAATGCTACATTTTCGTGCAACTCTGCAGTGCAATACTTTAGAAAATGTTTCTGCTTTTTTTCTCGGGAATAAAAAGTTGCTCCAAAGGCATATATGACCTCTTTATTCTGGAAACTTTAAAGATGCCTCGGAACCCTGAGGTGCCACGGTATATCTTCTCCTACATGACAACAAATCTTAAAAATAGATTTTGAGCTTTGCTTTTTGCTCCAAACGTTCCTTTTTAGTTTATCACACAGATCCTCCCTCCTATAACTTCAGCAATTCTAGTCACACTCACTCTGTGATATAAACACAAGCTGCCAAAGTCGGCAAAGCATGTAAACTCCTTGAGGACGCAATGAGCTCTTTATTGCGGCCGGGGCACCGCATAGTGTAAGGCCACTTTCATTGGAAAGTGTCCAAATTTACAGAGACTGCCCTGGATAGCTGCTAATAAAATGATTCAAATTTAAATCTAAACGGGTCTTTTCTTTACTGAAATTACAGAAAATACAAAACCTAATACAAAAATGAATCTTACTGGAAAACAGCTAGGAGGCCGACATTATTTGTGCATGACCCCACCCCCATTTATAAGGTGCCATATTCGCAGTAGACTTTTCTAAAAATCATCTAAATTTCAGTCCTCAAAGAGTTTTCTTAAAAATTTTAAATTCTTTAGATAATGTGCTCAAAAAAACTTAAGGAAAGATAATCCTGAGCAATCTCATTTAATCCTTTCACCAGCACCGTTTATCCCTTTAAAAAACAAAATTGGGACACGAGCGATCAGAAATTTTTGGGTGCTCCATACAGGCTTTGTTGTGCTGTTACTGGCACCACGTACAAGGCACTGCTTCATTACAAAGAATAGCACCATCAGCCACGATTATTTAATTAAAATTGTGGCTAAAAAAATTGAGGTAAGCAAATTGATTAAAATATGAAGGATCCAAATTTAAAAAACAAATACACCTGTCCCAATGCACAAGCAGACATTTTGAACAATAAACCATGATTCAGTCTTACTTTCTAGGAAGTAGCGATGGGGCATAATCATGTGCCAGCTCCTAGCGAATGAATAGACTGAAACGAGTTTAGGGCCCTTTCAGCGGAATGTTGGCAGCTCCCACATTCTGCAAACTGAATCGCATATAGCTAGATTTGAAGGTGGCTGCAGGGCAATTCTTCCAAGACAAGTGGCTTTAAGGAACCATGCCATGCCCTGCCATAGCCGTATGCAAAAAATGTTTGCCATCGTCATCCGTTTAACTTGAAATGGAGAAGTTGAGACCTCTGCTGAGCCAGTGGCAAAAGGCCACAGCTCACCATGGGTCTGAAATGCCCATTAGGCTCCATAAATGTCTGCTGTGGATATCAAGGTGACAAGTGAAGTTTAATAGTAGTATCAGTCTGGTGAAAGGTATAATTGATTACAGACCAAACCTACAAACATCTCAAAGTGCACTAGATTTTAGATATATAGGTGTTACAATCTTGTCCCTTTAAAAACCAGCTAGCAGTTAATAAATGATATGGCCTACATAAAGTTCATCAAGATACAGCCAATTGAATGACTGGGTTTCCATAAATCACAGCTTCGGATTGTTAACCTGATTTTCTTACCCAATGTTCACCCTGTATCTCAACACCTAAGCTATACTTAAAAGTTCAGTAAAGTGTTTGTCATTTGACTATACAAACCCAGCACACGCTGCATCATCAGGAATTTTTGTATCGGCCACAAAAAACATTTTGGTAAGCAACACTTACAATTTAACATTTTTATCACTTGTGATTACATTTTAGCTTTTCCATGTTTGAACCATCAAGTACAAACATAGAATTTTTTTTCTTTGTTAAAAGCTGCATTGTTTGTAAAGAGATCAGTAAACTACCTATTTCAAATCACATTTTTTATGTGAAAGTGGTCCACGCTCATTCTGGAGGCCATATGGATACAATTTACGTCTCCATTATTATATTTAGTCTATAATACTATTCTAAGTCAGTATGGCTTTCATGATACAATCTCCAGCGTTAGAGACTAGCAGTGTTATGAAGGTTGGAAATAGCGGTGGTCCTCTTTTTGGAGGGCCCTCACTTGTATTTATAAAAGTTGGTGGTAGAATTGGGGACATTAAAATGGTTTTACCCCACAACAAGAAACTTGGAAAGTATTTAATGGAAGGATGCACGCCAACAGAAGTCCAAGGCTTCATACCCTGGGTATTATTGCAAACAAGTCGTCATGGCACACTTCCCAATAAAATTTTATTTAAAAAAATTCAAGTAAATTAAAGTTCTTGGGTAGCCATACAATGGCTTTCAAGTGATTCAAAAAGATTAGAATCAGAACAACTGCTTCCCATCTAAAGGTTTCCAAATTTCTTGTAAAAATATAAAACCAATCTTTTATTTGATCACCAACAGAGCTCTTAGCCCATTGCTTTACTAAAAGGTATTCAAAGCCAATTATAATTTTTTAATCAATATATTTAAATTGGGGTGCACAAGCTTCTTCAGAGTCCTGGCACAAAATTTTGTTATTACCAACCAGTCTATAGACCAAAACCAAGTCTTAGGCCAGTAGAAACTTGAAGTCCTTAGAAGACCACATAGGTGGGTATCCCAAATTCCATTGGGTTCATCAAAAACAAATCTAGGCAACTGCTCAAAAACATCAAAAAGTTTCATAGCTTGGAACACTTTTCAATACTAATGAATTATCAGTAAATCCAGACTACTGGATCATTTGTCATCTTGATGGTTAAAGAAAGCTCTTCAGATGCCACCTACCAGCAGCAAACTGCACCCCTTTATTTATGTAACCTTTATATACAATGAAAGTGGTACAGAAAATGCTTGGATGAGACCTCAGGAACAGATATTTGGTCATGCAGGTCAGGTGGGTATCTAAATACCACTAACAAATGAGATCTACAATTAAAAAAATCTCATCAGATACCTACAACTGTCAAGAAGACTGTGGCATATATTCTAGAATTCTCTCCATGGAACATCTGCTAGTCTCTAACCTTTCTAAGAGGCACAGTTTAAACTAAATCCATGCATAGATAATTCACCAAGCTCTACATTATCTATGAGCCCACATGCCACGCTGTACGGACAGAATGCTTCCAGAGCGGCATGTCCTGGGCCTTAAGATATAGACACTTTATATGCTACGTCTACCTTGCAACACATAATAAAATCTAAAAACTATTTAAAACCGTGATTTCAATCACCGTTTTAAAAGCTAACAATACACAAAAAATAAAAACACAACAAAGAGTATATCACAATTATAAAAAATACAGGCAATCTGGAAGCCATTATTACGGAGATGTTATGTTCTATTGGACTAGATGGTGGCTATTTGACATTATTGAACATCATGTCATTTTTGGTTGGTGATGTCACTGCTTTCTAAGTAAATGATCCCCATGAATATGGAAGGGTAACTTTAAACACAGAAGCTACACAACATAGCACTGTAAGCATGGTAGATGCCTGTATTTTCTTGGATGGGGGTGGTTTACTTGGTCATTAATATTGTTTGCCAGCTATCTCTTGTGAGATGGGCAGATAAGGGGTACTTTGAAGGAATGACCCCAGAGTAACAGAAACGATGTCGCAATTTAAAAAAACTTAATCATGTCTTTTTTATATCGTGTACTAGAGGCAGCCATGTTGTCTCATGTAGGAATAAATGGTTTGGAAAATAGAATGCAGCTCATCGATTCATTCAAAACTAGTTACATTACTACGAGAAGGATTGGTAACCAGGATATGGTTGCA
>NC_092860.1:149251883-149257338 GCF_032062135.1 Pyxicephalus adspersus | reverse complement strand
ACACGCACACAAAGGCAACTTGCCAGCAAAACACCACCAAGAAAATTGGCATTTGAGTTTTGCTGGTGTGATGAGCAATCTTTGTGAACTGCTCTGAACTTGTACAGCACAATTTCTCTGTTACTGTACTTTGCCTACACTAAGCCCGTATTCCTGTAAACAGCAGTAAATGTAATTCTTAATTATGAAAGCTTTTTCTGCAAGCGTAGGGGGAGGCAAGCAAGCTTGTCAAAGCCTGCTCTTACCACTCCACCCTTTCATTTTACATTTCCATTACAGCTTGCCCTCCTTACACTGACCCTTTCAAACAGGGAAATTTTCATCTGCAGTAACTAATTCCCAAAACAGTCGCTCGATACTGCAAATGTTTGCAACTGTTAGGGGTTTTGGCGATCTGTCTAGAAAGTCAATTATGCTGCTGTTTGTTTAAAGCCTGTAACAAGATACAAATCGTGTTCCTTTTATAAATGAAGAATGAATTTGATCACATAATCACCGTGGAAGTGTTTGTGTGTTTTGTGTTAGAGAAGCTTTTCTCCTTTGACAAGTACATGACAATGTACAAATTACCAAGGAGGTGAACAAAAACAGCTTAAAAAGGAACTCCAAAGCTTCTCAAATGCAAGCTGCCCACAATATACTACCATTCATCCATCTACAGAAACCCAATCAGAGAGCTTGGGGGTATCACAGACCACCCTTACTTCTGCCATCTTTAACCCTAAGGCCTAATATGCATGTAGTAAGCAGACGATTCTGTGCTCAATCCAACCAGTTCATTTTCCAATTGGTAATTGAACTTTCAGAATTACCAAAATATGGACACGCATGCGTACAATATTGTGCCTTCTCTCAAATTTTTCTAGGACGGTGATCAGAATTTTGATTGGATTTGGTGGATCATTTAAACATGACTACCATATTGGATTGAAGACATAAGAATTGGTTAATTACAGTCAGTCGATCGTTTTCTGCAGATATATTTCAGATCCAATCAGAAGTAAAAACTGCCACATGTGTACTAGGCTTAGGATTCAGCATTTTTGAGCTTTCCAATCTCTTTTGTAACCCTACAAGGAATTGGAGTAGTACTTAATGGAAGCTTTCTAGTCCATAATATGGAAAAACTATTTCAGTTACTAATTTTTAAAGCAGCTAATTAACATTTTAATGGCAAATGATTGTTTTTTGTTTGCATGCAACTTACTACGCTAATAATTAAATTACTATGCAGAACAACTATAATGTGTTTTAGAAAAGTAGAATTTTAACTTTTGATGTACATCATTATCAGCAGCCACTGGGACTAATTCATTTGAGTTCATTGGTCCATAGTAAAGGGATAGGTTTCTTGTATACTGATATCACCAGTGTCTAATGAAATGATAAGCTGCATTCTCAGTAGCATATCACTGGTACTTAGTTTAAAAACGTTCTCAGTAATAGTGCTGGTCCCTAGAGAAAGGACTCTCTGATAACAGGGTAGGTCCTTACAGTACGGCTGCATTCACTACAATGGTACTAGTGTTCAGTGAAGTGACGTGCTGCAGTCTCAGAGAGGTCATTATTATCTTTTAAAGGAATAGACTTCTCTTGGTGATGTTGCTGGTCCCCAATGCTGCATTTTCCCTAATGTCACAAGATGGCTGCCTTCAATCTGCACGAGGATTTAAAAGGTTTCAAATCAACCTATAAAGTGCTAATTAGACACAATGGTATATAAATTACAATACTTTTGCAGGGTTATCAACATGAGTGTTCATTACATGTTCATCAGCAATAAAGAAGTGTGAAAACCGAGTAACTAGAAAACACTCCTGACGTTTGCGTGTCGGCCACACTAAGCAGACAATGGATGAGAACACTTAATGTGCAACACACGGCCCTGCAGTAATTAGTGGTTTGTTACGAGCTCCTTGCTCTTTGTGAATGTTACATATGTTTGATAATTGGCCGGAAGACCCATGAGCTCCCAGCAGTGCTCCTGTGAACGGATTGAATATATAAGGTGCAAACTGATTTATAAAACCTGGAGAAAATGAAGCATAATCACATCTGAAACAGGTTAGAAAATGCTTTTCCAGATGGTGCTTTAGGCTGTGCGGTAATTTCACTAATGGTGTGTAATGTGGAACACTACATCAAGCAGACGGCAGACCTCTTACAGCTTCTGTCCAAAGATGTCGTAATATTCCTGCTGCTCCAATTCTCGGTTGTATTTCTCAATTTCCTTATTTACCTCATTCACATAATCGTATATAAACTGGTCCATCACTGAGGGAATCACATTAAGGAAAAAAAATTGTGCAACGTCAAAACATTAATCAATATTTTCACATAAAGATGAGGCTTCTGTATAGTGTATGTAAAAAGCAGATGTCATAGACTGGCAGATAATGCATCAGGACAGTAAGACTTACATTGGTCTGAGATATGCAAACAGGCAATGGTCACATGATCTCTGCCCACCCAGGGGACCACTGGGTAAACCACAGCTACTAACTGGCAGAATGGCCATCAATTCTTAAGAAATTCTAGAAGTGACCATTCAATTTTTTTTTTGCTTTCCTAACTTTCTTTTCTTAGCTCCCAGGTCCAGCTTCCTATTTTTCAACTCAAGATGCCAGAACCTTTTTGCAATTGTATTTTATCCCCCCCCCCCACCCCTAAAATCTTGAAAGTTTGTACAAAGACTCACTATATATTTTCAAAAAGCACAGGACTTGTACAATTTAAAGATGGTGTTAATAATTTTGTATATCCCAAAATAGCTGTGTAATTTGCCAAAACTATATATAATAAATGCACAGAAAGTAGACCATTGGGAAGATGGGTTTTTGGTAAACAAGAAAATAGCTTAGAATTGTGCCAAGGAGATCTAATAGTTGGTGCATCCAAGACATGTGATGCCAGCAGCTGCCATGTATAAAGCTCATCCTGGCCTGGTAATGTTTCTATAACATCATCATTTCAATAGAATATGCAAGACTTTCATTTAGGATTCTGTGTCTTCCACTGGTAGCTGACCCTAGGAAAAAAAACCCTCTTTATCTTGGCGGTCTTGCAGTACATCGCTTATAGTAAGGACGTGTACTGCCACACATACTTCAGGCACTCCATATTGACAAACAGTGCCATGGTGAGCTGCTGCCATGAATGCCAGATGAGTGCATACTTTGTGAAAGGTAAAAACTAGCTAAGGAAGAGAATCGGAGTGGTCACATATTTTTAACCAATCTGTGCTGCTGAACCTTTGCCCTGCTGCTTTGCTACTCTTCTAGTCTTTAGTATTTCTATTACTAAACCCTATTGGTAGGGACAAACATCTTGAAGACTGAGATAAAGGTGGTGGATCTTTACTACTCATCACACCAATAAATGTTTTTAATTGACCGACTTTCAGTGTGGGGCTTACTGTTGGATGGAGTTCAGTCTTTTTTTTTGTATAAAACCTATGACACATTATAATAATACAGATTCTATAACAATATTTTCCCTTGTGTGTTGAGCTGCTCAAACCCTTAGCCTGTTACTGTCCAGCAAGACATAACCGACCGATGATGTAACGTCATCTTCTACTGCATGTATAACCATGAGGCACGTCCTACCTGAAGAACTGTACATGCCCGAATCTCAGGGGTCCTGACTTGAACTTATAGTAAATTAGGAATAAACACCTCAACAAGAGTTTGTTTGAAGAGAAGGGATGTTTGGTGGTTTATGTTCACAACTGTGTTACAAGTGCACTAATACTTTGCATTTGTATTGTTCAACTGAATTTAAAAGATAACGTTTTCTCAGTATCAGTAAAAAGAATTGGTATTTTTAAAAAAAAAGATCATGCAATGGAAGCAAATACATAGGAAGCAGAAACAGGTGCATATCCTTCCCAGAATGGTGCAAGAAATAACCTAATTACCAGTAACATACCACTGGAAAGAATCTGTAGGTAGATATCCCAAAACAGTGAGCTCTACCTCCATTTCCAAAGGAACTTATCATTTGGGAAGTTGAATGGATGCCATACTTTTAGAGGGAAAACAGTAGTTCAGAAAAGTTCTGTACATTTGCTCCCAGCAAATGTTCAGGGTTCAGCTTTTGTTCATGCAACAGAGCCTTCAATATAACTCAGTCCTCTAATGACAGGTCTCCTAAAATCTCTATAATGACATGCCTCTACCTTTATGAATGGAAAGGATACATGGGTGATAATCCATTTTTTCTCCAAGAAAGTTCACAAACTGAGTTCCATTATAGAAATAACCATCTGGAAGGGGATCCAAGTGACGTTTTGCCTGCAGGATTTAAAAGGGACAAGTAAACAAAAAAGTTATAGTGGCACAATGCTGATATATTATCACTACAACAAATGGTTTTAGGAACACAAATTATATTTTGTAAAAAAAATAATTCTAACAAACCCAACTGCAATCGCAAAATTCCCAATCACTTTTTATCTGTAACTTACAAACTCAAATAGTATTCCGGGTAGACTCCAAAGCAGGACCCCAGCATTACATGCAGTTTCAAAGCCAAGGTCAGTTTGAATCAAATATATTGCAGGTTCACCAAATTAAAAAGCATTCAGTGACTGACAATCTTTTTTTTTTCTTAAGCAGCCACAGAGCAGAAAAGACTGTCTCCTTTCAATAGCTGGAAAGAAGGACTCTTGCTCTGTGTGGAAATGGTGGTCTCTCTGCAGAGGTTTAACACACCCTATGCGGAGTCACAGTTACAACTCTCCAGTTAGAAGGAAGCTTGAGCAATGCTGATTTCAGAGCTACAGACAGGTCTGACTCTGCATGTGGCATGCTGGACATCTGCAAAGAGGAAACTGCTTTCCTTAGAAAAGAAATAAACCTTCTTTGCAGCATGCTGGCAAAGGGCAGTATTTTCTAATCTGGCTGTTGCAGATTTAAAAAGAAAAAAATAACAGACACTGAACACTCAACATATTTTTCTTTGATGCATTGCATCCAATTGGCCTTCAAGCCGGTTGGCTTTATCCCTCATGATAATCCATGCTGTACATTAGCTGGGTTAGAACAAACACACAGCAGGTCCTACTGTTTACAAAGAACAACAAGGTTTTCCAAAAAGGCAAACCAAATTTTTTAAGTCAGGCATACGTAATTGTCAGTGAGATATAAAACCACATTAAACTTTATTGCAAATCATACATTAAAACATAGAATATACAGAAAACCAAACCCTTGTTTAAAATGAAGCACTCAATAGATCTCGTGGAAACATCTTCTACCAACCTGACTATAGGGCACTTGTGCTAGTAAAATGTGATATGTGTCTATCCCCACATACACCCTGGCAATCCACTGACACAAGGACATTGGAAGTAAGACACACTGACCACTTGATGCTGGACAGATGGCAGATTCACCAAACATATTACCCTCACTTACATGAATGCTTCGGATTTCCTGAACAGTTATAGATC
>NC_092860.1:149235612-149251150 GCF_032062135.1 Pyxicephalus adspersus | reverse complement strand
CAGGAAATTTGGTAATGTCACTACTGTGCTGCTCACTGTTCTACCCACTGGAATCTTCGACATGAGGAAGCAAAGCCCTCCGTCTACCAGGATGGCCTCTTCAACAAACACAGACACAGTGCAGAAGAAGGCTTGTTAAGTCAGAAATTGAGAAAGTTAAACAGGAGAGAGATATCACAAGCAATGCTGTAAATAGTTCTCTGCTTGCTTTTTTCATGCACAAATTACACAGTCCAGGGATTTATTATATAAAAGATTAAATGACAAGTTAGTTTAAGATTTAAGGGTATGAGTGAAGAATATCTTTTAAGCTAAAGGTAACATATAGTGTTTTTAAGTATGTCTTTTAACTTCCCTTGCGGTCTGATTATTTCCGTATTTTTATGTCAAAAGCGGTACATTGTTTTGCGTGGAAAATTGTTGTTTAATATTTTAGGCCTGTAGATCTTAGGAATAACTCCCAAGTATTATAAGTTTGAAACACAAATCATAAATTACAATATAATAAATAACTAGAAAAAATAATGAATGTATTAATTTTATTAAAATTTTAAAATTTGTCCAAACAAGGGTACAATAAACTTCTGGATTATTTATTATTTGGATTTATTTTTCATAACTATCATCACTGTGATCAATGTTTTAAAAGCAGGTTACAATTATTAATTGTAATCATTAATGTAGTCTAAGGCCAATTTTTGAGGGGAAGCCAATTAACCCTACTGCATGTTTTGGGATGTGGGAGGAAACCGGAGTACCTGGAGGAAACCCACGCAGACACGGGGAGAACCTGCAAACTCCATGCAGAGAGCGTCCTGGCCAAGATTTGAACCTGGGACCTAGTGCTACAAAGACAAGAAGAGTGCTACCTTCCAGCCACCGTGCTGCCCAATGTATTCTGTTCATAAATTTCCCGCCAAGCCACGTCCCTCCACCGTACCGACGCTTCATCCATCATATCGATCAAGCTGAGGGTGTGATGCAGAAGCTGGCCGGGGATTACTGGAGGACGCCCCTGGATCGAGGGGAGCAGGTAGGATTTTTTTTATGCTACCTTGAGTGTGGGGTACCGCTTTTGGTATATAAAATTCACCCCGAGCCACACTCGGAATTGCAGTCAGGGTTATTAAGGTGTCCGAGAATACTTTTAAAATAAATATATGTAATAATGACATTTCTGAACAGTAGGTGAAATTCTCAGCTTCAATTCCCATTTTTACCTGGCTATTCTTACCTGTTTTGCATATTCTTTACAATATTCAAACCAAAATGTGCACAATTAAATGACTCAATTGTGCCACTTGCTTGATATTACAATACACCTCTTCATATCTCACCTGTTTTGCACACTGTCTGAGCCAGTCCTTTAACTCTGCTTCTTTGAGTGAGCAGCCAGTGAAGACGAGAACACAATGCTGATGTATGCTGCTCTCTCGGGCATCGAGTCTTGGGGCTGAGGGAGGCGTTGGTCCGTCCTCTACTGATAGCAGTCTCAGATTGTTGGTTAGTGTGTGATGACAAACGTCCACCATCTGCTCAGAATCTGTAACAAAACAGTCGTTGTTAAGGAGCATGATCTGTAAATGTGAGCAAAATTTAGAATCTGTGGTAAACATTCTTACTGCCCATTACATATACTGATTAAACTAAATATTTAATATGCACTGTAGTCTAGGTGAGCATTGGGTCGGCTAAAGTGTCTCCTAATGCTCTAAAAACACTTCACCTGGAAAAATCTACAAACTGCTATTACTGACTAGTATTATACAGATTATCGGATGTCATGTCAATTTTCTTACAAATAGTTTTCTATTACAGCAGTTGTGCAGTGTATAAATACAACTGCATGTCAACAGGCAGCAGAGTTAAACCAAGTGCACTCAATAAAATACCTGATCAACCAAACCCGCTCCTTTCTCTGCAGCATAAGTTTATGTGAGGATGTCAGCACAGAGTACTGTATTATTGTGAGGACATGAAGGCATGTGAGGATCAGGATACAGGATTAGACGATGTAAACTTAAAAACAATAGTCTCTGTATTTATCATCTGCCCCCGCCTGACTGCCATGCTGTTTTTGGAAAGAAGAACTGCTTTTGCATAAAACACGTATAAACAACATAAACAAAAAAAATTACTATGAAATTATATATTTAAATCAGGACAGATCTAAGGCAGATGGACAGTCAGGTTTTACTTTCTTATTTCCCATGCTAAATGTAGTAAACATTTGCAAACCACACAAGCATCATCAGCAGCAGCTTACCTGAAAACTTGACTTTGCCAACTATATGGTAAATGTTACCCAGGAAAGGGAAAGGTTTTATAGATGACTTTATGGCTGCAAAGAAAGAATGTAAAGAAAAAGTTATATAATTCAGAAAGTTTATTTTGGAAAACAAGGTACAATTCTGGTCACAATAATTAAGTTTAAAATACGCATTCCAATGATATGCACCTTAGCATCGCTGTACTGTGGCGGTGTATGACAGGCCAAGCAATTGGTTTTTAGACCTGGCCACTGTCACATAAGATATCACTGGCTATCTCATACTTGAAAGCACCAAATAAATTTTGCAGGCTTGAAGCAATGCCCTGAACTGGAAAGGCAAGGAGCATCTTATAAGTTACCTGCTTACATTTTATATATGCTCATATATATATAGTTAGGTCTTTTCCTGTTCGGAGTAGGGACATGTCCATGTGAGAAATAGGGATTTTGATTTTGGCTTCATTGAATCAGTTGGTTGCTCTGCAATTACAAACTTTTCTTCCACTCTCCGTACATCAAAAAAATATTCTGCTTAGATCAAATTCTGTCTAGTCGCAGGTACTTAGTATTAAAAAGGTTAATATAAACATAATAATGGCAAGGCAAATCCATAGGAATGGAAAATACATTTTGACTATAGCCCTGTTTTAAGGGAAACTTAGAAAAGGAAACTAAAATTGTAATTGCTGTGAACACCAAAATTTATCTCTGACCACTTTGTTTGCACATTTCTCTCTTATTTTCTAATTTAGAGAAAAATAGGAAAATCTATCACGACTTGGCACATTAACTGTGGGCATTTGTAAGCAGGTTACTTTCAATTTAAGAACCATTATTAAGTTTTTCATGTAGCAAACATTTATTGAACCTTCGACATTAGTAACCCTTGGAGCAAAATTCCCAAACTACCTTTGCTTACAGACGTTCCTCTCCTTCAGCATGCGAATACACAGAAAAGGCTTTCAATAAATTTACAAGACCAGAGGTTCAAATCCAGTAGCTTTAGGCCACAGGGAAGGTAATAACCACACAGAGGATCAGGAGCACCAGTAGTTTGTTCCAGCTTCGCCGCAGGTTGCTGGCCGGGATTGGACTGGATCGGCCAGGGGGTGTTAGGCCGGAACAAACTACGGGCTATGCTGTATCTGGTCTAAAGACCGGAGTTTGCCGACCCCTGCTTTAGGCTATGTACACACATCAGATGAACCTCGCTCAATATGGTCGGGCTCATTTTAAGCCAGAATCTGACATTTGTACAGAGGTCACCCAACATTGTACATAGATCCATTCTGACAGACAAACCACAATAGAAACGAAGGCAGGTGGGGTGCCCCTTGCTTATTCGCCTTGTCCCCCTTTCTATAAGGCAGAATGGCACTGTGTGTACAGCGCTCGTTCATCTTTCAGTCTTTTGTCGCTGGAAACGATCAAACATAATTTCCAACACCAACAACAGAACATGCGTAAGCAGCCTTACACAAAGGTAAGAGCTGATTTTTCTAAACATTGTGTCAAAAATTTTGAAATCTCATCTACTCACCAATTTGGTTTTGCGAAAGACTTTTTTTACTTGGTACTGTAACCAAGATTTTGATTATCACCCACCTTTACATTTCGTCATAAAGCGAGCCTTTTCCAGAGGTCGGCTGAACCACAGACTGATATGATCCATCTTTGGAGACAAAGGTCCTGCAAAAAAATTCCCATCGTACCTTAAAAAAAAAAAACAAAGAACAGTTTGATCACTGGTTTAAGTGCGCTCCAGAAATAAATTTTTCTCGGGTTGGTCACTTTTGCTCTGGTAAACATACATCTGAATTTGATTTGTATGTCTGTAAACTCCAAAAAAATGTTGCTCCTGCCAGAAATACAAGCTATTATCAGATAAAGTTTTACTAGATCAGAAAACCCTTCCCATGGTTTGGAGATGAGGAAAGAGGGTGGCCAATACACGGTTTGTGCTAGCATGTACTAGTACAGAGACTAACTGTTGACACCCCAAGGCATAATGTGTATCATGATGAACAAAAAAAAAATTGCATCTAGGTACTAGCCAGGTCCAATATATGTCTCTGCCTTCAGATATACTTTGATGAGCCCAGTTGTGCTCCACTGAAATATCTAACTATAACAAAACAATGCCTACTAAAGAGTTAAAGCAAATACGTTGTAGACACTTCACATATTAGCTAAATTCTTGAAAATGCTAAAGGAAAATGGAATACAAAAAATAAAAAATAGATATGGTGATAGGTTTCCTTTATACCAATTCAGAGAATCAGACAGGAAGCAGAAAATTCCTTCTGTGTCTAATTCAAGAGTATGATAATGAACAATGATCATCCTGCTTGACGTGGCTACCAGATTAATACCCTCGGTGCTTTACACATGAAGAATAACATACCCTCCACAGCTGCCAACGCAGCAATCAGTACATGTTCATTCAGAAAATGGATTAGAACATCAAGGGGAATCACGGATCTGTCATTACAATAATAAAGGTATATTCAGATTTCTATTCACTTACCAGCCTGGGTACATCAAATATCGAGTTCTTAACATCTGAGGGCTTGAAAAGCTGCTTTCAGAAAGGACCAGCTCGATGTCCTCATTTCTGAAGAGCAAAAAGAAGACAGTCATTTTAGGACACTTGGCTTTTAAAATTGATCATTTTATAAAACCCAGAGCGCTAAGGTAAGAAATTGTGAGAGTAAAATGATCATTGCACTCTATTACTTGTCAGTTTAAGTGAGCTATAACAAGCAGGAAATGTGTGATGGGGCACTGAGGGCTTCTGTATCATAATCATGATTTAAAAGCCTAAAATTATGCACTAAAGTCAAAACTAAAAGCTAAGTTTGAAGCCAACACCGTCAGCAGCCGCTGCTACTGGGTCACTTAAGATTGTTCTAGTTTAACCTGTTCAGCTTTCTCATCCCCAATGGACTAGGGGGGCAAGTTTACCATTTCAGCTTTGGGTCTAACAGTAATTTATATATGGCTTTCTTTAGAAAGGCTATGTACACACGTCAGATAATGCTCGCTCGATTCTCGCCTCAGGGCTAGTATCGGACGAGAACCTGACGTGTACAGCGGCCATCCGAAGTCCCAATGCAAGTGCAGGGGGGAGAGTGCAGCTGGGTGCCGCTCCGTCGTTTTCCCCCCTCTCCTTTCCATAGAGAAGAATGGCGCTGTACTTACAGCACTTCTTCACTCATTTTTTAGTCTTTTGTCCTTGGAAATGATCGTGAAAGATCTATTCCAATGCCAAAAATCTACACAGCCTAACACACAAGAAACAACGGATTTTGATCAGTGTTGGGATTAAAAAAAACATTTTTAGTACTAAGTCTTCTGTGCTCAGGTACACCAACCTCTGCCTACATGTCATCTTATAAGCCCAAATTCTTATGGCTGCTGAGGTGTCTAACTGGATGGAAGGTGTGCTTGTTGATTGTGGGAATCCCAGCCTGTACTAGAACAATCTGGGACCAGCTACAATTGCAAATATTAGATTGAGAAATTACATTATTTCAGCAGTGAATGCTGTTTTGGTATGGAAGGGAGCTAGAAAGGCTACACTGGAAATTCAACATTACAGATAGCCCCCGGGTTAAGGAAATCCGACATACAGACGCCTCCTAGATAAGAACGGGGCTTCCGAGCTTGCTGTGTACAGAATGGAGGCTTGGAGGGGGCGGTTTGCATGACTTGCAGAAGAAATCTTTTGCTAAACACATTTGAGGTTGTGGTTGTGGTCTTTGGGGGTGAGCTCTTTCTGCAACCTCTTGTAACTCTTTCATGACCAAGACAAAATCGGATGTTGTTTTTGTTTTTTGTTTTTTTTTGCATATCAAAAGCACAGCTTGCTCCAGAAGCTAATGAATGCCTAGACTCCATAAATATTTTTTTTTTACTTGTTTGTGATTAAGTGAGGATTTTAACTGACACCATGCTTCCTAATAATATTATTATGTTGAGACAAACATCTGTCCTAATTGCATTTATTAAAATAATGTACCTGATCCCACTTGAATACAAATTCAACTTCCAGTTCCTATCATGTATGTAACCCGGGGACTATCTGTATTGGTCAGTTAGGTTGTACATCACTAGAACGGATCAATAGTAAGTAAAGAGGCTGAGGTCAAAGACAACTACTGGACGCTCTCCAGGGCTCCTATAAATTCACAACCTGGTTTCTGATATGCATAGCTGCTTGCAGTTTAGGAGACTTGCACTAAAAAAGGTGGAGGAAGCGGAGCCTAGTTTAGAAACTGAAATAAGGTAATAGAAATAATTATGATTCATGATAACATCTGGGTGCCATAGTAAGGCGTATGTAATATATTTTCATTTATATGCTCAGGTCCAGCATCCCCCACCCCACTGGACTGCTGATGATGTAAAAGCTTAAACAGCCATTTATACATATGAAGAAAAATTATGAATTCTCCTAGCTGGACAAAAGGAGGAGGATTAGAAGATACCACATTAGCCTGAGTGTTCCTTACCTGGTGATAATGCCTTTCTCAGCCAGGACAAAGGCAGCACCGTGATTCACCGTTCGCAGCAATTTCTGTAGGAGGATCAGGGATGGGTGCCTCTGCTCACAGGTCAGACTGGTAAATGCGACACAGCTCACAATGCCTGCAGAGAAATGGAAGCATAGATTAGAGAACTTTGTGACATGTACTGTGAGACAAAAGAGAGATTTAATACTGTGTATTCAGTGTTCTCCCCAGTCTTTTTTTAGCTGGACGCACCACTCCGATAAGTTGGGTCACAATACCGGGGGGCCCGCACCCACCTACAGCTAGCTAGCAAAAAAAAAAAAAATACTGTGTATTTTTAAAAGTAATTTTCTAAATGGTACCATATCAGGATGATTATCTTGCATTCAGAATTTAGTATGTGTAATCTACAGTAGCTAGCTATACATCAATCAGTTAAAAGAGCATCTTTGCTAAATATTAAATAAAAAAGAAAATCAGTTATGTTATCCATTATAACAATTAAAACTGTACCGACAGAAATATGGTGGCCAGTAAAATGCTGGAGACCAATTGACTTTGTGGTATTGAATCCTATTGAGTCCCTTCTGCCACTGTCTGGCTGTCTCTAGTCAATGACCATCTCGCAGCAAATATGAATGGCATATTTGTTCTAGCTCAAAAACATAATGTAATAATGTTTGCATTGTTTCTTTCAAAACAAAGTTCCTTTTAAAGTTGAATGCTAAGCAGAGATTTGAAAGCGCTAGCAAATGTTGGTGCCTAATGATGGTTAATGCCATGCTGCCCCCTGCCTTGTGGTGTGTTGGGCAAAGGTAGTCGCCTAAATGACACCCACTAATTTTTTTCTATGGCGTTGGTGGATATGAGGTGACCTTCATGTTGGAGAATACAACCTGCTCCCCCACTACAAACAAGCTCTGCTTTAAGGTCTCCTAAAACTTTTATATAGTCACCTGGTAAAGATATTTAATATAAATCATCAAAAGATTCAAGTGGCCTTTCATATTAGCCTCTTCACCCGAATAAATGACAGCAAAACCCAAAATATACATTACAATAAATGAACATTGCATGTGAAATCATAATATGGAGTAAAGAAATTTATTTACCTTGTGCACATTGTTCCAGGAACTTGGGGAAGTAAAACCTGCAGTGAGAAAAAAAAAAGATTAACATGACCATGTATAAATTTTCTTATTTGTTACCTTGTGGCTTGTAAAAATTACCAATGAAAATGTTTTGCTATATAATGTGTTTGGTATTTTGTGTTTCACTATATATCTTCCTGTGCGCTCTGTCTCTGCTGAACTGGTATCCAACGGTATCTCCAACACATTTCCAGGTCTCTCTGAAGAATACAAAAAAGTTCCCCCTATGCTGTAGAGAGGAGGAAAGGGGAGTTGTTCTGCAGCCCTAACAGACTTTGCATCCCTGGATAATATTGACGCTTTTCCCAAAGTGCAGTAAACTAGAATTTTGTTGTCACCCTATAACAAAGTGTTTTACTATCAAAAATATCATTAAAATAACAAGGAAAAAATCCCCAAATCTCTTCCTGCACTTTTTTTGTGGGCTGTTGACTTTAATATAAAAATGGAGCTGTGCTTTAATGAAATCACTACCTGAATGCTGCTGTTCTTGTATGAGAAATCATGGCAGGCAAGGCTGCTAGGGGTATTTAAAAGATAAACAGAAGCTGTAATCCATAGAAAGGAATAAATCCTCAGCATATTCCACTTTTGGCTGTGATGACAATCTGCACTGACATTTACCATGAATCACTGATTACCATCAGGCAGGGAACAGCTGCTCATCATAACTCTTATATAAGCAGAGCTGCTATACATCCCTGAGCATCACATAATACATGCACAGCCTGCTGGGAGAGGACCTGGAAACATTACCTGCTACATTTACCAAACATCATGAAGGAAAACACTATGAAAAATGAGGGGGAATGAGAGAGGAGAGAGAACAAGAGAAATTGTTGCCCATAAAATGGACTCTGACCATGCAATACACAGGGATAAACCTGACCCAGGCATAAAAAGAACAATACTGAAGTATTGTCAGTGCCATTTAATAGACTAATAGGGGACAAAGCTTGCAGACTGGAGGGTATGAGGCTTCAAATTAATGTCCAATAAACGACAAAGGATTCCCAGAGCACCATCTAAAGAGACATTACAGTTGTGCCTGCCGGATTCATAGTCTCTCAAGTGACAGACAGAGTAAAAGGAAAAATGCCTAATCATTCTATTTTTAGCCATTGCAAAATAAAAAATGAGTAACTGCTAAACCCCCAAGAATTATAATTCCTTAGAATGATTTATGGGGGGGGAGGGGGGGCACACATGTCATTTGGCCTCACTGACCCATGGGGGGACTCTGGTGTAATAAAGGGTTTAGGCCAAGCTTGATTTTGATGCAAAGTTTTTCATTCATGCATAACTTCAGCTGTCTCTAAATACCCTGATAATAATATTTTCATGTAGAACATATGCCTGGCTTTGATCATCTTACTTATCTGGCCTCCCTTTTGGACTATGAGGCTAGCCATTACATGAAAGATCAATGGGGAGGAGGAACTGAGCAAAGTTTACATTTTTACTACACATGTTAAAACCATTTAAATTCAATAAATACGTTCCAAGTGCAAAAAAACAAAAACGTTTTGTTTTACAGTCTTTTTCTGAAAAGCTTGTCTGCTGCCACCATATTATTTTCTGTGTAAAAGTTGTGGCCTCTCTACCAAAGTTCAACCTGACCAACAAATCTGCAACCAAAGCCCATGATGTGGTTTGGAGATTCCAGACTTTGTAACATCAAGGGGCATGTTGGACCTCTGCAGGTAGGGTCCAAGGCTCGTTTTTTGCAGCATGATGGCAGGGGACAGACAGGCTTTACTAATATTACAGCATAAAAGTTGGCTCTTAACTTTTGTATATAATTGCAGTTGGTTATAACTTCTTTAAGAGTATTTTTCTATCATATTTTTAACTCGAAAAGGTTACAGATTTACCTTAAAAGTTAATTGTTACTTAGTATGTAGTGCTCTGGTATAAACAACTGTTTACTGGCATTAAACATTTGAGCAGATGTTCTCACAGAAAAGAGGAAGACAAGAGAGATTGAAGGAGCGAGGGAGTAAGAGAGATTCAGACCCTTCGAAGTCAGCTAAATTAGGCCAAAAATAAAGTGGACCCAAACTTAAAATTTTTACTTTACATAAAGGGGTAGACAACTCTTATGTAAAGTAAAAACTGTATTTATTTATTTATTTTAAGTGCAACACCCTTTTTTTTCATCTACGTCACCTGATCTCGCGCCTGGGCAGTGCGAGATTGGGTGATGTACGAAGAAGAACCGGGAAGAAGATGACGGTGCCCGGCGCTTCCCCTGCGCCTTGTTATATTTGTTATATTTTAGCAATATTTTCTCCATAGCCTAATGATTTCACCGCCCAATTCTTTTTCTTGACTAAAGTTGATTTGTGGACACAAAACTGCAGTTAAAAGCCAAAATACCACAAAGACTCTATTAGCAGTACATGGACTGTAGCTTTACCTGTGCTCCATGGTGAAGCTCAGAGGATCCACACAAGCAGTCACTGCTCCAATAACAAAGGAAGACTTGACCAGGGGATCAGCGTGTGTTTGGATGGCCTGCACTACATCAATGACATCCACGTATCTGGGAGAAGAGACAAGAAGAGATGTAATAGGTGACAAATGACACAACAAGAGCTGTCAGCAGTCAGTTAAACCATTCCAAGAAAACTATCCTGTGGCAGCAGAATATCAGTGAAGACGCTGCTGCCATTAATCAACAAAAGCAAGGTGAGAAAGGTTAATAATTTAGTATTGTGTGCTAAATGAAAATGGTAATGTATGGATCATGTAATGGATCATCTGACCCTAGGCTTTTAGTAAAAAATTGCAGAAGAGCCAAAAGAAGCAATTTCTCTGATAAAGGGTAAATATTTCAACTATTTATACATCGCAGGAAACTATAAATATAATATAGCTATATACTGACTGCAAAGTCTTTGTAATGCAGAATGGGCAGCATTTCTAAAGCTCAGCATACAGGAAGTGAACTAATAATGTTATTTTAAAGTGTGAATGATGAACGCTTTTGTTACATTAAAGTACCTTTGTTAAGTAATATTATCAATTGCTGGCATTTGACAGTTTTTTAATATGGAGAAGAGTCTACAACATGCAGGGGTGAGGCTTAAACTTGACATAAGTAGATTTTGAGGGACCATGAACATTTCAGGCCAAGGAGAGTTTCACAGGGATCACTTAAAAGACCAACATGAGCCTCGGTCAACGATCTCAATGGCTTCACAAAAACACCAGGATCAAAATCATTACTATTGTAGTACTTGAGGTAATGGTTTAGGCCAGGCTTAGTTCATTTTAACAGATTCCGAATGGAAAGGTTATTCCACAGCTTTTGGAGATGTGCGGTGTTGGGCCAAATGGAGCTTTTATTCTTTCATCTATGTTACTGAACTGGTTTCCAGGACAATCTCAACTTCTGTCTATACACTATTTAATTTACTGTACTTGTTTTATACAGCTCTGTTCATTTCAGAAATATACTAAATCTGTCTGATAACAGCTCAATCCTTAGGAAATGGACATCTTTTAACCCGGCTTCATGGGGTCACAAATTTTGCACAGCATGCAATCAAATCAAAAGCAGTTGGTGACAATAAGCTGCATATTGGTTTATTTTTTTACTCATGTTGTCAAGAAACAAATCAGACCCCGTTATAGTCTGTGAGGATGATTAGATGTCATTACTGATGCTTAAACTTGTATATGAAGGTGGTCTATTTAAAACATGATAGATAAGACAATTCACCAACTTTCTTTGGTAGAGAACTTTCCAACATGTATTTTAAATAGTGAGTTGGTGGTGATTTTCCACTAGTAAATGGTGAATGTCAGATGGATTGCTTAATGAACGGACCTCTAAGTGTCCATGAACATTTTACATGCCATGGATAGGATTTTAAGACATTTAAATAGGGGTCTGAGATATATATATATTTCACTTAAATCAAACCTGCCATGAGAGAAACATGAAGGCTCCCATGTTCACCTCCTTGAAACGAAATGTCAGTTTTGTGAGTGCAGTGGTGACCACCAGACCATCATGGTTTCCATTACCATTACCTAGAATGAGCATGAACATTCTAGGTAATGAGTCAGTAAGGATTCTAATCAGAGGATCAGAATTACAGACAGATTATCAGGAGGATGCCGCTTTAACAGATCTCCATGGACTGTAAATAAAGGGCATGTGGTATAGATATGATTTCCCAAAAAGTAATATATAAACTCATGATCTTTGTCAAAAATTAGCTATCCTTACCCCTCTAAAACAATCAGGAGTCTCATCTTCTTCCGGGAATACACAGCCTGGCGGACATTACGATTGCGCTGTGCTTCTAGCACACTGGAAAGGAATCGCTGAAATTGTGCCGTGCTAAACTCTTCCTCGCCGTCACCTGGCTGCCGATACACCATCCACCTAAGAGGGAAAAAAAAAAAGTTGCGTTTATAAAAATATAAAGCATGTACGCAGCAATTTATAACTGTCCCAAGGGATCATATTAGGCTTGGTATAATGATACAGGAATATGGGAAAAAACGAGAAGAGCATCACCCAGTGGCCAGTCTAATAAATGCAGCAAAATGACATGAAAAAGCAACACTTAGGCTTACGGTAGTATACACCAGGGGTGTCAAACCCTGGCCTGCGGGGAAAACATCCTTTTTTTGGCCTGGAAAGGAATCCTAAATGAGAGTTGCAGCTGGCCCGCCGCTGCATTGAAATAGCACTGTTACTACAATTCTCGGCATCACTCGTGTCTATAGACCAGCGGCCTCTATGCCCCGCATTTGACTGTTTTATAGACGCAGACGCGGTGCTATTTCAATGAAGAGGGAGTTCCAGCCACTCATAACATTAAGCCCCGCATTGGATTGTTTTCTTAAAACAGGGAATTGTAGTAGCCGTGCTATTTCAGTTTCAAGTTTGGCCCGCGACTTTGTCTAAGTTTTTAATTTTGGCCCATTGTGTATTAGAGTTTGACACCCCTGTTCTACATGGACGTTTTCCCTAGCGTTTAACCCAGAGCTTTAAAAGCCCATGTTTGAAATTCCCATGCATTCCAATGGGCTAATCCACACCAGGAAGTTTCATTGAGGGACGTTTATGAACGTTATTTAGACCTTTGCAACGTTTAAAAAGTTAAAATACAGGCTTAACACCAATTATAAGCACCTAAAATGTAAACGCGTTAAAATCGCAGGAAAACAACGTTTTCCAGCGTTTTAAAGGCAAGCTTTAAAACGCTAATAAAAGTGCATATAAACGCAGTAGGAATGTTTACATGCTTTTTTAAAAACGTCAGTGTAGACCCAGCCTAACATCAGTGTAATAATGCTGGAGGTCGAGCATATAGTATTTCTCTGACCAACAGCAATATAGTAGGGGGTAGTTTATAAAAAAGAAGGAACACAATCTGATTTATATTGGAATACTGGGCTGTTTGTATGTCTTCAGAAATTGATTTTGATAGCCCTAAATTAAGGTCTGCCAGCTTGTTAAAGCTTATCTCCTGCCAGCCCAATTATTTACATTTTCTTAGGCCCTATAGAAACTTCCAAGTTGCTGCTCTGCCAATAATTTTGAATGGCACCATAACACACCAAAGGAACTTACTTGCATTGCAGTGTGCCATGGTGTAGTGTGGAAAGAGGAGAAAAAGTTGTGGGCTTTTTTTCTGATATAGTAAGGTTATTCATCAGGCCAATCATTCCCATGAGAGTCAGGCTGGGGAGGAAGAGACTAGAAGATGTCCCCCTAGTTAGGAAATGAGGTGGGGGTATATGTCTTGCGGCAGCTTCTAATTAACACTGTGTGACGTTCACAGTTTTCAATAAAATAACAGTAAGAAATTTTAAGGAAGGCGCCTGTACAAGTTTGTAGGACTGGAGGGAAGGCTGGAGATCAGATTTAGGGGTTAAGGTAAACATCTGCCTAAATTTATCTTTATGTCTATCCATTTTGTTTGAGTGATAAGTAAAGGTCCCTGCTGGAGATATCTATCATTTTAACCACCAAGGACTAAAAGTCCAAAATTTTGACACAAAACCAGTAACATTGTTAAGATTGTCATTTGTAACCCCTATATAATGTACAACACTGCCTAATATGTTGGTGCTACATAAACACTGTTTATTATTCTTATTATTATTTTTGATAATAACAATAATAATAACAGTGTTGCTTTACATGTGATTGCAAACTCTAGCAACATCTGTATTAAGAGTTAGGAAAAAAACACCTAGAGCCATATACAAGGAGAGAAACTCACCTCCCGTACTCCTTTTGGAAGGAGACAAGAAAATCACAGAGGTCATTGCAGTGACTGCCAGGCAGCCCGGTGAGAATAGTAATGGTCACCTATAAAAGAATGAGGGATTTATATTAGCAGGAATGCCTAAAGGAAACCAAAAATTAGAATTAAAAGGTAAATTAGTAACTGTTAGGACAATTTGTCATCCAAAGTAAAGGACAAAACACAGAGCAATGATCACCACCTTGTCATTCTGTGCTTGACTCCCACTGATGGTCTCTGAATGCTGCAGCACTGCTGGCAGATGGATCCTCGGTACCGGTTCACAGCCAACACTGCTCACTGCAAGGTGCTGGAAGAAGCTGTAAATATAATGTAAAATATCAGCAGTTGCTGCTAACTTTTAATTACTATAAACAATTAAAATACATACTGTATGAGATACTGCTCTCCAAGATATTTAGCTGCTTGTGTATATAAGGCAAACTCTGAAACCAAATATTATTTATGAGTGATGTTTTACAATACTTTTCAGCTCATCATTATTATGAATTTTCTTTCTTACACTTGTGTGTGTGGCTATAGCAAAAACGTATCACAAAATTTTTAAATTTGTAACTATAAGTCAAACGGCAGGGGTGTAAGACTTTTTAAAATTCTTTGAATTTAATTATTTTGAAAAAATGTTTAATATTTTATCATTTCTAACATTTTTTAACTATCATCAGGGGTTGATAAAATACATAATGCTCATTCAATGCAGAAAAGGGCCCCTGGAGCCCTCTAGTGGCAGTTGGGTTTGATGTCTTCAAAGTATAGCTATGGTATTTGAATATTGCAGGTTGAGTTGTTTAACAAAGGACTTCACTTGTAACAAACATTTTGGAGTGAAGGTATCTTATGATTCATGCAAGTACCCACATTAATCTCTGAACTAAGTGCTGTGGATTTCCATTAGGAATCCCATACAAGCCAGCTCCCAGTGTAAAAAAGAGCAGGTATGTATATCCTGGTTACAGTTTGGAAAGGCTGCCTCTATAATTAAGCTGTGAGATGTGTAAAACAAGTTTAGTGATGAAAGGACAGTGACTACATTTGTTTATGGCTTACTTTTCCAGATCTGGTAGGGTAGCGGTTATCATTTTCCTCTGACACCATCTGTCCGTCGTAGGAAAAGACAAAGTCTCGTACAAATTCTGCATGTTCAAGTAACTAAATCATAAAAAAAAATATGTATATTAAAGTGAGAAAATAAATACAGTTTAATATTATATGGCAGATTATTAGAAACCAATTTCTAGTATTAACTGCTATTAGGGGCGGTGTTCTCCCCAGATCCATTTAGCTGGACGCACCACCCGGCACTTT
>NC_092860.1:149209156-149234730 GCF_032062135.1 Pyxicephalus adspersus | reverse complement strand
TGCTTCCACCTGCAAAGCTTATGTATAGATGGTAAACTTACAAAATTTCCTGACCCAGGTTACCTAGGAAAGGCAAAATGCTTGCAGCCAGGGCTAACGCACATGGACAGACACATAGTAATGCACTTCAGTGTGGGCAGATGCTTCCTACAGCCATACCGCTGTATTTCATTATTCAGCAATTACATTAATAAAATAAAGCTGAGAGCTTTCATATATGCTTTTAGCTTCTCTACATTATAATGAACAGAAAAAATAAACCATGAGGACAGCTGGGTCTGATGACCTGTATATGACCCAGCTCTCCTGTCACAGTGATCTGTATTTTGCAGCATTAATCTAAAAGCATGCTGAAGGCCATTTCAAGCTCTTTGCTGCAATAATCTAAAAACACCCGAAGGACATCTCAAGCTCCCCACTGCACTCTGTACTTTATGAAATGCACCACAATATATTTTTAGTTTGGTTTCCAGTATCTATTCTCAGCCCCCAAGTGATTACCTGACGGTTTTTTGAGAGTTAAAGCAAATGACTTTTGATATTAGCAGATACTAAAAACCTTCCTTGTAGCATTATGAAGACAGAAATGTAACAAGAAAGGGTTTAGAATTACATTTTCTTTTGTTCCTCAGAGAACTGGTGCTCCTGAATCACTTGTAGGGACATCCCGGAGTTCTCAGAGTGCTGCTGCCACTGCTTCAGTACCTATTGGAATGACAGAAAAATAAGAAGCGTTACTCAATATTACTGAATAGCACTATTTGAAGGAAACTGGATTTTAAAAAACAGATGTGTATAACAGCCAAAAGGGGCATCCGGGCAAGGTTTTTAACTGACCTTTCCATTTAAATCCACTGTCTAATAAACCCTCCCCAACTCCAGTTCCATTAATTAGGTCAGGGTTCCAGCAGACTTTGCACCTAAAACTTTATTTCAGAAAAACAGCAAATAATACTTTTTTAATAAACCCCTAGAGGTAATCTGGGTAATGGTAATTACTCCAAATCTTGCTCAACATTTAAACGTGGGACCATAGGCAAGGTCAGCTTTAAGTTCCCCCACAACAGACTCCTCACACCACGTCTGGACATCGTGTTAAACACAATACAATTCCCCATCCAAAACGCCTTTGCCCTTCCAACTCGAAACTTGTGGGGCAAAACTGATTATCACAGCCCAAATAAAAAGCTACCTGCCTTTAGAATCTGCTGGAGTTTGGGAAATGCGGACTTTGATGGGCTTTCACGTAACACTGTAACTTTGTATGGGCAGCGTGGTGGCTCAGTGGTTAGCAGTCTGGCCTTTGCAGGGCTGAGTCCCAGGTTTGAATTTGGGCCAGTACACTATCTGCATGGAGTTTGTATGTTCTCCATGTGTTTGCGTGAGTTTCCTTTGAGTACTCCTGGTTTCCTTCCACATTCCAAAAACATGCAGTTAGGTAATTGGCTTCCCCACAAAGATTGACCTCAGACTGTTAAAGAAATATAACTATAGTAGGGACATTAGATTGTAAGCTCCTTTGAGGAACAGCTAGTGACATGACTATGGACTTTGTACAGAGCTGCGTAATATATCAGCGCTATATAAATACTGTATAATATTAATAATAATAATAATTTAAGTCACCTGGGAGTAGAAAACCCGGTAATTCTTGGATTTGGGAAAAAGTGCAAATGTGATGAAGCTGCCAGGGACACTGAAATGAACAGGCAGGTGGGGGAGCAGGGAGCTCTTATACTCTATTAGCAAAACAGCGACCACACTGTTCGAATCCTGCAAACAGAGAAACACATTGATTATTAAAAGAACACACACTTTAGTGTCATAACACAACATCTACACACAAGAACACCCAATGGAGACTCCAAGGTTGGCAGGCCATACAAATGATAGAGGTTGCAAATGACAGACAGATACAGACAGTGACACAGGAGGAGGAGGACCCTGCCCCGAAGAGCTTACAATCTAGGAAGTGGGGGAAGTATCATACAATAGGAGGGGAGATTTGGAATGGTGGTTGAGTAGTGAGGGTTTAAGAGACAGAAGACGAAGGGTAGGTGAGTATGAAAAGATGGGTTTCAAGAGCTCATTTAAAAGGAGCAGAAAGTAGGAGCAAGCTGAATAGGACGAGGAAGACCATTCCAGAGAGTCGGGGCAGCTCTAGAAGTCTTGGATCCGTGCGTGATGAGGTTATGAGTGAGGAAGTCATTAGTGGGTCATTGGAGGAGCGAAGAGAGCAGCTGGGGGGGTATTTTTCGATCAGGTCAGATAGGTAAGTGGAACAAGAACTGTGGAGGGTTTTAAAGGCAAAGCACAGGAACTTGAATTTAATTCCAAGGTGAAGTGGAAGCCAATGAAGAGAACCACAAAGAGGAGCAGTGGTGGGAAGGATGGTTACAGTAGTTCTGAGGTAAGATAAAGAGCATGTACAAGAAGTTTGGTGGTCTCCAGAGACAGGTAGGGGCGGATTTTGGAAATGTTGGGCAGGAGAAAGTGACAGGACCTGGAAATGTTTGAATATGGGGAGTAAATGAGAGAGCAGCATAAAAAATTTTGACACAATTTAATTTAAAGTAGCCTTTACAGCTGCAGAGACTGAGGAATAGGAATATTTTCCTATAGAGGAATATAGGGGATAGAGGAATATTTTCTTATTAATATTAATAAGTTCTCTGTATAAGGTATATGGCAGTATATTATTTAACAGAATATGACAAAAAGCTCTCTCATTACAAGTGTTCCAACAATATTTGTCAAAAAGAAACTTCAAGACTTGTCTGGCATGTGCACAGCAAGACACTCAAAGTTAAATTGAGATTGCATAGCTGTACAATTGGACATCATTTATCTTGATTTCCTTCCTTCCCTCTCTTGTGTATATTTTTATCTAGCGGGAGCTGACATCTACAGCGATCGTTTCTTCGAGCCTGTAATTGGCTCCAACAAGAAGCAGTGACAATAGGCGGAAGGTCAGCGCTCAGAACAGAAATAACGATAAAATAATGATGAGATTATATTATGAAGTACAAAACCCCAAAGATAAAAAGTGCTCCTTGCTATTGTTATGTCTCCTTTTTCAGTAAATAAGCTTTTCCTATTACAGATAGGAAAGTCTGTTTATATCAAATCGAATATAACCCTAACTGGAAAAAGGAAACAGGGACACTGCTGTGCTAATAAAAGCGATTTATTTACACTTGTACAAACACTTTCACCATATGCTTATTTGGGTACACAGCAGACCCCTGGAGTATAATCATTAACAGGAGGGACACAAAGCGCCTCATTTATGAAAGCTCCCCAAGGCTAGAGAGAATACACTTTCATCAGTGAAGCTGGGTGATCCTGCAAACCTGAAATGGATCTGGTCCAGGATTCATAACATGCTAGCAAATAGCAAATGACTTTTAGAAATTGATTCCAGATTTGCTGGATCAACCAGCTTCACTGACGAAAGTGTGTCCTCTCTAGCCTTGGGGAACTTTCATAAATCAGGTTCAAAGTTAGAGAACCCTCATAGTGTGTGTATCAGAAAGCTAAAACCTCTGATGCAGTTACAAGATTGAATGAATAGACCTAAACCAAAAAATCCTGCAAGGAACCTATCAACAAACTAGGAAGATATAAACCCTTTAAGGCTAAATTAATTAAATTCCTAACAGGGCACCTTATTAGAAGGGCTTTAAATATCTGTACCATATCAACATATATTAAAATTTGCATAATTTTATTCAAACATGCATTAAAGCTATAACATGCAGTAAAACACAACTAATATTTACAACTAGTTTGTTTCAAAAATAATTTTTGGCACCATAGATAAGTTAGGTGGATAGCACATACACCATGGTATACTTACGCCATCGCAGAACTTGACGGAAGTCATGTGACTCCTTGGTATAGTAACACAGCCATAGTTAGGGTGAACAAATAGGATGCCACGTGAAAAGAAGAACAATTTACCTGACAAAAACAAGATTACAGTAGAGTTAATTAAAAAGCAAAGCATGTCAATACATTCACATTTTATTCCCCGAGTATCAAGAACAGGTTGGGTCTCTACAGCAAGAACAATGTGTTAAGGTGATCACTGCATCCGTACAAGGTCTGTTGCTACTGAAATTATCACATCCATAACAGGCAATAAAATTGGAAACATTAAATAAATACAACATTTCAGCCAATGTAATCTGCAGGTTATTTATCCCCTTGAAGTGACCATTTACTTTAACTAATAATAAATATAATTGAGAATTGCAGGTAAAGTATAGCTAATACCAAACCTTTTGCTTTAATTTCAGATAGAGGACAACTGCCAATTAGACAATTATGAAATTTTAAGTTTCGGTCAAAGAGTTACAAAAAAATAGTGTACACTCTGCTGCTTATTAAGGATCCAGTGCTTGCTTTTTTAATAAGGGATGATTAATCACGGAGTAAAACTTTCCTGGACTGTATGACCAAAACATACCAATAACTATCTCTCAATTCTATAAAGACATTTCCTGCATTGGAACGGCGATTGATGATATTAATTGCTTGATGACCAGGTCTTTTTAAAAGGCCAGTGGGCATTTTGCATGCTCAGCTCTTGGGCCCTTTCACCTAAAAATTTACAATACATATCAATAAGTCAGCTGATAGCGCAGCTCTTAAGCATTTAATGGCATGCCGATACCCTTATACCAAACACCGAGCCTGTCATTGGATTTACCTTGCTCTGGTGAAATGTGCCGACTGCTGGAACACATGTAGGTCTCATCTCCTCCGGCAAGGAAACTGCCCAGGAATGATTCATGTTCCTGAAAAGACATCACTAGTTAGATATATGAAAGAAGTTCCCAGCTGGAACCACAAACAATTCTGTGTTTGCTATAGATCATCTCACCTTTACTTTGCTCAGCGCTTTCTCTGAAAGTTTCACTTCATTCTCCTCAACCTGAAAGCAGAAAGGATAATTTGGTGCACATTACAAAACAGACTACTGCCAGCCTAAAAGCATTACTAAGCTGTACTATATCATATATTGGCTGTACAATATGTATTCAATCTAGCAGTTATGCAGAGTAATGCCCTGTCTAATTAGATGCAAACTAAATGTGTTGTTAAGATCACAACACACTTTTGGTAAATCCATTACACCGTAAACTTATTCATCTCCAGGTTCCCTAACTATACTTTCCATTGATCCTTGATTGTCAAAAAGTTGGGTGGGAGCCTCAACATTGATCAACTTTAAATGGCAGGAAACAAAAAGTGTCAATAACATCAGCTCAACTGTACAGATAGGTCAAGACCCCTGGAAGAGTCAAACTCTAGACTGGATTCTCAGAACTTCATAGAGACCTCAACCTCTGAAGGGCCACTAGATGTGATCTGAGATGACAAATACAAGTGAGAAGACAGATACTCAATGGTCAGACATTCAGTCTTTATAGTGTTTGTTTTTTTTTTTGACTTTTGCGAGAACATACGAGAACCCTTGAACTAATGATTAGGTTTTCAGGGAACTCTGGCAAAAATTATTATATACATAGCATTAATGTGGGGGTCAGCGGGAAGAATTCCGCTTACATTGTAGATCATTGGAAAGAATGTCACCCTTACAAAACGATCATTGTTGGTCACTTAAACGGACCTGAGAGGAACAAATTTCTCATTGCCCAAGGAACCCTATGAACCTCTGGAGGAACCCTAAGGTGACACGGGACCCTGGCTGAGATACACAGCTTTAAAATTTTCCTTTATAATCCACAATCAAGGATGGAATTGGAATGCTGACAGTTATATTTATATTTCTGTTTAAACAAATGAGAAACATTTCATTTGTGACCGGTTTTCTTTGCACAATGGCTAATCCCTAAACAGCACAAAACAGCCAATGTGTAGGGTAGCTCTTGTCATCCCATAGCCTATAAAGAAAATAAATATTCTTTATTTATTTATAGTAGAGGCCATTATCCAGTGTAAAAATGTTTAGAGGTGCTTTCAACTAATAAAAATCCTTTACTACATATCTTTTTCTTAGTTATTAGCCTACACCAGGTCAGGATCTTCCCCACATTTTCTGTTTTTCAAATGGTTTAGAAGCTGCGTAATAAGTTCATGTTTATCTGAAGAAGCCCATAAAAGTCATTTGTCAGCCTTGCATGCTTTGTATAGCAGGAAGGATGAGTTTAGAGATCAGGACATTTCAGACATGACTAATGATGTCCTTGAGTAAGGCTCTGATCTTTCTGCCACCAACCATGCCGCAATTACAGCCAGTACTTACCAGCCAGGAGATAAAACGGGGAATAGCAGCGGTAAGAATGACATAACTGTTGTCTGATGTGATTTCTCCATCTGAAAAATGGGCAGAAATGTTAATATAAAATCACTTTTCTTGTTTTGCACATAGACAGTTATGTTCAGAATAATAGCAGTGTGTTTATATTAGGGTGAATAAAGCTCAAAAGCTTTATATTAGCGTTTATTTTCATACACACAAAAACATTGGGAACACTGCACCTTCTATTCCAAATCCATAAAGAAAAATGTATCAAATTTGTGCATCAAAATAAATATATAATGGCTTTCCCTTACTCATCTAGGAAACACATACATAGGCCCGGAACAGACAATACATCAGTCAGATCCCATGGGTGAGGGGTCTCTAGATGGGTGAGGGGTCTCTAGATCACCTTACTATGACATGATACTACTAAAATGTATGACCAGTATCTACAATGACTTGGGTTTGGTTACAATGATCTTTATAATCAACCCAGTTCCCACAGATCAAGGCTTTCCCTTACAGCATATTATCTGATGTAACCAAAACAAGCAGCGTATAATTATTTGATTACAAGATTGTCCTTTTATTTAGATTTCTACTTCCATGTTTATTTGTCAGAATGAACCACAGGAAATCAGCATGGGTGGAAAGCGGCCTAAAAAGGCAGCACCAAAATAAACATTCACACCCCGCAGACATAAATATTGTCCCCTTCCCTTATGTTCTGCGCAGTAAGAAATGTTCTGTATTCACAATTATATGGTGTTGTGTAACAATAGGAAAACTCTATTCCCTGCAAAACACAACATAAAATGCTATAAAGAAATACATTTGGCCAGTATTTCATGCTTTATCCACTTATTCTGTATTTGATTGCTACTACAACTCAAGAAGTTTTTGTTCCTCCAGGGACACTAAGCAAAGGACATTCACACTGAGATGTCACAAACACTGGGGGAGAAGTGTCCTTCCTACAGCACTGGATATCTCGTTTCAAGACTGGGTACTTCACCGTTGAAGATGAGCCCTGCAGTGGGCGCCCCCCAACCTCAACTGACCCTGCAACCTGCGATGCGGTTTATGAGCTGATTACTGAGGACCAAAAAAGATAGCCCAGATACTTGACATCTCACGAAGCATGTTGGTTTTGTTATCACCACTATCCTAGACATGCGCAAGCTTTCAGCAAAGTGGGTGCCGAAATGTTTGAACAGTGATCAGAAGAAGAGAGGAGTTGAAGCATTCAAAGCCATTTTGGCCCATTTCGAAGCTGCACAGGACTTTTTGGCTAGGTTAGTGACTGAGGATGAAACCTGGCTCCATATCTATGATTCTGAAACCAAGGAACAGTCAAAGGAATGGCACCACAGCGGGTCCCTGCGTCCGAAGAAGTTCGGAACCCAGAAAACGGCCATAAAAGTCATGGCCTCTGTTTTCTGGGACAAAGACAGTATTCTGTTGGTGGACTACCTACCTCAGGGCTCTAGTATAACCGGACTGTATTATGCTAACCTCCTGGACCAGCTGAAGGAGGCAATTAAGACGAAACGCCGTGAAAAGTTTACCAAAGGGATCCTTTTTTTGCAGGACAATGCACCTGCGCAAACGTCCAACATTGTGGCTGGCAAACTGAACACCCTGGGTTTCCTATTGGTCCACCATCCCCCCTACTCACCTGACCTGGCCCCTTCAGACTATTATCTGTTCCCGAAGAAACACTTGAAGGGGCAACGTTTTGAGGAAATTTCTGACGTCAAAGATGCTGCTGAAAGCTGGTTTGCGGCCCTACCAAAGGACTTTTATTGGAATGGTCTAGAAAGGCTGCAACTACGCTGTACCAAGTGCATCAATCTCAGGGGGGAATATGTTGAATAAATGAGTTATTACATAACTCTGTCTCTCTTCTTTCTGGGCAAGACCAGGAACTTCTCAGCACCCCTTGTATATCTAAATAAATTCAAACTTTTCAAACTAAATTTGCCCATTTCTAGGGGTTTTAATATTGCACTACTATTAAAATCAGTTAGAGGGTTAGTTTTGCCCCTCCTATTGTGCGTTACTTCCCCCACCTCCTAGATTGTAAGCTTTTCTGAGCAGGATCCTAGCCTCCTCCTGTGTCACTGTCTGTATCTGTCTGTCATTTGCAACCCCTATTTAATGTACAAGGCTGCGAAATATGTTGGCGCAATATATAAATGTTTATTAATTATGATTAAATAATAATAGTGGTTAGTATTGCGACAGTGACACCAATGAAGGGTAGGGCTTTTATTGCTGCCACTGGCACCAATAAGAGAGGGGAGGGTAATTTTGCTGCCAATGAAATAAGCAGGTTTTTTTATCGATGCCTTCATGCGAAGATAAACATCAAATCCCAGAAACCTTTGGTCAGCCAGTTTCTGGAGGGGGACATTCAGGCCCAGCAACAGTGGCAATCACAGTGTGAGATGACAATGGCATTGTGTATACATGCAGGGTTTCCAGGGGATGAACCTCCAATCAATAAATGTCTTTTCCTGGTTTTATTGTCAAAGAGAATGACATCACCTGATATTTTTGAAAAAGAAATAGTAAAACAAAAAATAATTAGTTGGATGTGGCACTCCGCTACACTTGTTGCATTAGTGACCTTGGGGCCCTTTCACGTTGGTCATCACTAGTCTATATGTAATCATTAATTTGCATCCAAGTGCTCTTTTATCTATTTGTCTTTGATTTTTAAATGAAATCCCAGATATTCTACTCTATACTTAAAAAAGGGAGTTTGGTTAATTGGGTAATCTTCCTTTAAAACCCTCCATTTCAGCAAATCTTCTAGTGTGATGACCAATACCAACCTTTTTTTTTTATGTAAAAGTTTAGTTTAAAAATCATTGAGCACAAAATTATCCCCAATAATAAAAACAATTTACCTTTGTCTCTGACTTGTATTTCTGACTTCAGGAAAGACTCAGAAAAGACCACGGACCCCAGATTTCCTCTTCCCCCTTGCAGGTCTGGAATGTCATACACTGCCATGGAGGCCTGAAAGATAATCATGTGATAAAGGTCAGTGGGGACGCATCGCTTATTACAGTGCACAATGGGCTTTAATGTTAAAGTCCAAGTACTAAAAGATATAGCTTTCAGCTAGTAAATGAAAAGAAGCATGTCTGTTGACCAAGATGGCATATAACTCATACCACCTTTTTCTTAAACAATTCACACTTTTTCTTAAACAATTCTATTTTACACTCTCTATATAGAAACACAACAAAAAAAAAACATTTTTTTAATTGCGCTATTGTGTTTACATGACTTGGACTTCACAGTACAATAAATTAAATCCCCGGGACAATTAACAGCATGGAGTTTTATATTCATTTCATGCTTGCAAGAATTAACTCTTCCCACAAGTATTAATGAATCATATTTGTAGTTTGCCAGCTGGCTCAAATATTTACATTTCCATGTTTGTATAAAACGGAGACTTCATATTGTCAGTAACTCCTCTGAGCCATTCAGTTTCCACTATACAGAACCGCATAAAAAGCAAATAGTTGAAACAGGGTTTTTTTAACACTCTCATGACTACAGACTCCACAACGAATTACTTAATGAGTCTGTATACCTCTTTCACTATACTGTCATTATCATAACCAGTCCTAGTGGCTATCAGTATGTCAAAAGATGTGCTTGGTTTCACATTATGTACAGACAGATATTTATTGCCATACTTTTATTTTGGGATCCAATACACCTAATCATTTGTTCCCAGTTCCCCCACCACGTGGTCATCTGGTTCCCATACCCCCAACATTAAATCATCATCTGGTTCCTATATCTTCATCATTTGGTTCCCATACCACCGTCATCTGGCCATCAACTAAGTCCCATACCCCTGTCATCTGGCCATCATCTAAATCCCATACCCCAACACCTGGCCATCATCTGGTTCCCATACCCCCAACATTTGGTCATTATCTGGTCCCAATACCCCCAACATTTGGCAATCAACTGGTTCCCATACCCTCAAAATTTGGCCATCATCTGGTCCCCATACCTCTTCATCTGACCATCATCTAGTTCCTATATCACCTTCTACTGGTTCCCACACCTTCCAAAAATGTATGGATATCCCCAGTGTTATCAACACAGAAGAGAACTAAACAATGCATATTAGTACAAATAAATTAATGACAGGATACTCTTGTACTTACAGTTTTTATCAAATGTACACTATCTTCATGGTCTAAAGGCACCGTTCTAAAAGAACAAAAGAACATAGCGGTATTAAATGTATCAACCTATGTTCATGTCTGTATAACAATAATAGAGAGCACATTACCTGCCCAGACTATTCACAGCTTCAATCTGAAATGACACTTTGGACCTGCAAGGAAAAACACAATTGACACCACTAAGAAATCACGTATCCTTGTCTTTTATTCACAAAGGGCATCTCAACATGCACTTTTTTAATATAACAGTATATGGAAAAAAAATGTAGCCCAAAGAAAAATGTAACTCTCGGCAAGACCTGTGTTTCAGATTTGGAGAAGAGGTCATGTAATTATTGAAGTCTGCACATGTGCATTGCTTTTTAATATATTTATTGGTGCAATTCTGCAAGCACCTGTTCTGACTTTTTGTCCTGCTCATATCACAGTTCCCCCAGGAATTAGTCCTGGCTGCAGCTGGTATGTCAACAAAGCAAGGCTGCTTATATACAATAATTACCCAGGGTATTTATTAAATCTGTTTTTGAATGTAAAGTTTGAATTAAACATAGGTACAGCATGCAAAGTATAGTTTATTATGTTAAAGTTTTTGAACTTTCTGTTTTTATTACAATATATTCACAACATCAAAGACTTCACTAAACCCTCAGTGCCATGAGCACAGGAATTTAATTCAATATGCAAAGCAAGAGAGTGTGCGTACCAACTGTTCCATGCAAGAATGTGCACAAAAAGCAATTTATTGTTTTGATTTTATAAAACGTATTAATATTTACCTCAATGTTACCCCCCAATTAACGCTACTTAATTCCTTCCTCCCATTCTCACCCTTTATTTTTTTTATTTAGTATCTTTTTCAATGTTTTCATTTTATTTTGTTACTTTTCAGTGTTGCATAGCAATAAAATGGATAACACTGAAAAAAAAAAAAAACCTCCCAACAGCGTAAGAACCTCATAATGGGCAAAGCAGGCGTGCAAAGCTGTGAATTTGTATCTGTAAACACATTTACAGATCTTCCTATCCATGTTTGTTTTCCTTTGTGTAATACCAGTGGCCTCTACCCTGGGGCAATAGTAGTGTAAAAGCCCCTTTGTAGGTGGGGGGATCTTTGTAATGAAGGGTCAACATAATTACATTAGTTTGTCATAGTGGGAGGGCCTGGACATCTTAGAACGCAAATGAAGAAAATGCTTCACTGATCCCTCCTTAAAGAACACTTACACTGAGATATTATGCCTTATTTATTAAAGCTCACCAAGGCTGGAGAGAATACACTTTCATCAGTGAAACTTGGTGATCCAACAAACCTGGAATAGATTTCTTCAAATTAATTTGCTATTTGTTAGCAAATGTTTTCAATCCTGGACCAGATCAGTTACAGGTTTTCTGGATCACCCAAGCATCACTGATAAAAGTGTTTGCTCTGCAGCCTTGAAGCGCGTTAGTAAATCAGGTCCATGATATAAGCTGTCATTTCTGACTTTGATCCAAGAAATGCTGCTTGTCTGGTTTGTGTTCTTCTGAAGCATTGACCCAGAATGAAGATGCAGCTTCGGTGCTCAGCACAGCATGCCTATTTCAATATTATTTCTGTACAGGCCCTCATCAAAAAAAATAAAAATAAAAAATAATTAAAAATAAGGCTTGAGGAAGTAGCTAATGATAAAAAATGAGATCTTCATAAACTTCAGCTTTACACTGGTGTCACAAGGTCACCATAGTTTTCCCTGTAGAGAATTCACATCACGGTAACACATTGTGCTATAATTAATTTGTGTTCCACTCCTTACTTGATTACAGACACAAGCAAGTAGGCACGGTATAATTAAACTGTGTTTTCCCTCTGAAGTGTATTCCCATGAAAGGTCTTGTTATTAAAAAACAAAGGGAAATGTCAGACTAACCTCAAAGCGGTTTTCATTTGAACGAGATTAAAGGAGTCCAGCGACATCCAGAAATTGTGTTCTGCTACTTCCTTTGCCTGCAAGCAAGACACAGAAAACGAGAGTCAGGTGACACCATACGTAGGGCATGCACTTACTAAACTGACACCAACATGATACAGATCAGAGAAGAACCGGAGAATTCAACGGATTGGTGATAAATCAGATTTTATAACAGAGGGAGGCAAAGGATTTGTCAGCATTTGACCACTGCAAACAGACAATATGGCTTTACGAAAGAAAAAAAAAGTAACAGTACAGTGGATACCAACCTCTGCAAAAAAAAAAAAAAAATCACATTAATAGGTTCAACCACATCAAAACCTTTTGCTAAAATGTTTAATTTTCAGTGCAAAGGTTTTCTCAAAGTACTTTTTTTTTTTACAGTTAGATGTCCTCAGCTTGATGGCCAGCATCATTTAACCAACTTCATGGTTGTCCCACATCCACCTCTAGATTGTTACCGGACCGTTAACAAAGAAGCAGCACAATACAATACTATAAGACAGGAAAGTTCTCTTCTTGGCATATTTTTATTTTAAGGGAAATCTATATAGACAGGTAAATATGAGGGGAGGAAGAATCTATTCAAGCCTAAACTTTTTAGCCAAATAAATATATTTATTAATAGGCACAAACATAAATCCTTTTATTTTTGCAAACCTATATATTACCTAATGTAAGTCGGGTGGCATCATCACAATGATGTACAAAGTCTGTGCAGAGCTCCAGGTTTGCACATTCAGCAATATGTATGGACTCAGGGTTTTCAGTTTTGCCTTTTCTATTTTATTTTCAACTGCAAATAACACTTTCTGTCATTGGGTGACAATGTTCACTCATCAATTGTATCAATGGAGGGATTTGGACTTCAAACAAACCTGCCTCTGTCTTGTTTATTATTTTAGAGTTTTGTTTATTATTGTATTATTATTACTACACAGTATTTATATAGCACCTACATATTATGCAGTGCTGTACAAAGTTAGGTCACTAGCTGACCCTTAAAGGAGCTCACAATCTAGTGTCCCTACCATAGTCATATGTCTTTATTATAGTCTAAGGGCAATTTTGGGGACAAGCCAATTAACCTAACTGCATGTTTTTTGGACTAAAGGATTACAAAACAAGATATGATTGTTTATTTCTCCAGTTGAGCTCACAGTAAGTAACAAACCTTTATGGCAAGATCAACAGGTATTTTATGTATGTGCTGGAAAATGTATTTAGCATATGAAAAATAAAAATAAATAAAATGAAACAGCCAGGTCCAAATATTGGCAAGATGCAATTTTGATTCTAGGGTTTAGCAAACAGAAAATGTTTCTGCACTGTGTTGGCAAAAAGAATAAACAGGTACGAAAATACAAGATTATATTGATAGCTTTCAGGAAACTTGTCCACTTCATTGGCATATGGGAGATATATATATATATATATCTCACCAAAATATTATGCAACCTTGTACATTAAATAGAGGTTGCAAAGGACAGACAGATACAGACCTTGACACAGGAGGAGGAGAGGATCCTGCCGCAAAGAGCTTACAATCTAGGAGGTGGAGGAAGTAGCACATAATTCTAAAACTTTTTTTTCTTGAATGAGCCCTTAAACATCATTTTTACAATTATCTTTTTTCAGCCTGCACGTTCATGAGCTTAATAATACTTTAAGAATATCACATAATGTCTTGTAATAGCAGGTGAAAGTTCTATTAGTATGCGCTCCCTTTAAATCCCAGCTAATCCCTAACTACTCAAGAGTGAATCTCTTATCAGTCATCGGCTATGCCGATTCTCACACAGGAAGAATATTTCATAATACCTTGTTGTTATATATACACACTTATTACACGACAGGAGTGTCATAAAATGTGTCATGACATGAAGTCTGAGAATCCGTGCTCTGAGAACTTGGCTTGCAAAGTTTTTCGCTCGCCTGGTTGGTTATGTTTTGTCTCGAATTAGCTTGTCACCCTTGGCAAGTGCCAGACCGGTAGACCAAAGTACGTCACATTCTGCGACAAGGTAAACAGTATTACTAAAAAGGAAACTGTATTGGTGTAGTGCTTATTGTATTTTAGGTTTTATCTCTTTATGAAAAATCTATATTTCACAAATAAACATTCAGGAATGAGGTTTACCCTGCCTATATTTGCCTTTCCTAATTATATGTAATTAAAGCAGACTTTATTTAAAAATGTAGTTTTTCAGATTTAGAAACGTCATTACTGGTCTTTATTTACTTCTCTATGCTATGCAAGTATATCATGTTTGGTGGAAGGGGCTTGCAATATGCTATACATAGCTTACTGAAAGCCTCACAGCACTCCCCCATGCAGATTGCACTAGGTAACATATGTGTGATGTAATGTTGAGCCTCCATGATTATAAGGGCTCCTAGATTGTAAGCTCTTCAGGGCAGGGTCCTCTCCTCCTCCTGTTTTATTGCCTTTATCTTTCATTTGCAACCCCTATTTAATGAACAGAGCTGCGTAATATGTTGGTGTTATATAAATCGAGTTTATTATTAATATTGGGCTGAAATCCAAAAAAAAGGCAAGCCAGAGACGGTCAGGTTGAGAAGTAACGAGAAAGAAGGCATTCCTGGTGTGCCCACCACACAGGCATTACCTTGGTTAAACTTGAACACTTCACATAGCTTGCAATAGCAGCGAGGACTGCTTCAACCACAGCAGCATAGATGTGGGACAACACAACACTGAAAAACATAAAAATAATAATGATGGAGGTTAACGTAAGCAAACTAAAAATGGCCAAGGCACATGTGTTAGAGTATTGGACAGAACAGGCCATTTAAACTGAACCTGACAATCATAATAGAATATTAACATTCCATGTAATTTCATGATAAGCTAAAGTTGTTGACTACTATGTAATAATAGCTGAAAATGCCCAAATAAAGCCAGTTGCTGGAAATGAACTACAAATCTAACAACCCATTACAACCCCTATATCGTATGTAACCCGGGGACGACCCGTACTGTAATACAGAGATGCTGAGGCATCCATTGTTCTTCCAACTTTCACATCCAATTAACCCTCCCACTGGTTGAATTTCGAGATTAGAGAAACTGAGGTGTAGTGAAGCGAAAATCACATTTAGCTAAAACAGCGAGACCCTGACCTTAAGGGTTGGAATACCTCCAATTACCCTCCTAAGTGAACAGCAATCTCTGACTTATATCCCAGAGATCAGCTCTGTCTTATAGTAGATATTAAAAATATTCAAATAGGCATGAATTGTTCTCATATAAAAAAAAAAATTTGTATATTTGTTTTTAGAAAAAGAATAGGAAGTGTCATTAAAAACAAAAAAAGTTTAAATAAACAAGATTGTTCCAAGTAGAAAAAAAGATAAACAATTCTAACAGATATAAAAATATTCAAGGTCAGTATAAAAGATTTGGCATATTATCTTTTTATTTCAAGGACTATACAAAGGGGACATCAGCTGTATAGGAAGGAAAAGATTATCACAGGAAGAGTTTCTTACAGTTTAATTATTGCAGTTACACTGCAGTTTAGGGAAGTTATGGCTAAGGAAATATATTTAAAAAAAGGGTTAAAGTCCGACAGAACTTTCAGATTAAATCAGCAGATTCCTTGCCTGAGTGCAAAGCACATTCCTTGTGTGAGTGCAAAGTATTACTGTTTATTTTTTTTTAAAGATGATACGTTAGTAGGAAATTCTGTACCCTGCCTGCATGCTGAAGAAGAGGACAATTACTCTCTGGGTTAAAGAAGAGATCTCTCTGTAAAGGTTTGGAACTCCGTGATAGAATTTTCCCAATTATCAAAGAATCTTTTATTGTTAAATTCTACTATTCTTCTTCATACAGACCTGTAAACAAAAACCCCAACTTTGTTTTCCATTCTTTTTTCCACTCTGACAGCAGCGGTTGATATAATAGGAGTACGTCAGGATTCCCTGGCATAACCAAAGGCACATGCCAAGGATGCGTCCTATCATTTGTATCTATAGTCTTACATCTTTCCTGACCTTACCTGATTTTTTAACCTCAGATCACTACAAGCTGGTTGCATATGTGAATGGCCTTTTTTTTGTTGCTGAATACCAAATAGGACTCCATGACATAATGCAGGGCTTTAAGAAATACAGTGCCATTTACAATTTTTAATTTAGTTTTACAAAATAGGTTGATTAAAACCTCATCATCCCTGCAAATTGATTATCATTGATTAAACCTCATTTCCCTTTCTGATGGACCCAGGGATAAAAGTATATATTTAGGCACAGGCTTTCTGAGAAAGCCCAATCATTGTTAAATGGCATATATATTCAGGGAGGTGTGAATGTCAATATAGCAGTGTACATGAGGGGCATATACACACACACACGAGCTGTCCCTCATCTACACTACTATGGAGAGATATACACCACCCTGAATTAGAAAAATAAATCCTGGGTGTTGGTCAATAAATGGAGCAAAGTATTACCCAATTATTCTTAGAAGGTCATTTTCCTACCTTTGATGATTTACAAACAGACTTTGGGAGGGGAGAATTTTTATTCTTTCAAAATTAAGGCCTGTCTACACAAGCCCCTAAATCTCCAGAATAAAAGGCAAGGTATCATACTTGGTCAGAAAAGTATGTGATATATAGATAGTAGTCGGCAAGAAAAACAAAAAAAAAAAAAAAAACACTTACGTTTGTTCACTTTTCTTGTGTGTCTCATTGTCATTTCCTACAGGGAGAAAAAAAAATTAATAAAATATCACTCACTTGTCAAGGATATAAAAAAAAGGCCCCAATAGTATGTTAGATTTCACATGGGCTGTACAAGAATGTCACACACTACACAATGCTACTCCCCAAATTCATAAAAGGTACGCTCCACGCACATAGAACTTTTATTCAGATACTCACACAGGATTTCCTTCCCTCTCCACTGCAGAGAACATATATGGTAGATGGAAAATAAATATTTTTGCCTTAATTTGGTAAACCCTCTCTGTCTTCGATCATCTCCAGAATTTGAGAATCTAAAGAATGATTGCAATTCACAGAAATCACAATTCTGGACTGTAAGCTTAGGCTAGTGGTTTCCAAACGGTCTCTGTAATGGCATCCCTGTGGCACCTACCGGCAGGGTGTGCATTTATACACACATATACATAGCATGTCAGAGAAACCCCTTAAAAGTGCATTTTCTCTTCAAATTGCATTGGCGAAACTTCATTATTCTGCAAGTTATAGGCACCCTGCCTAAACCAATGACAGATTGCACCCTTGTGTTTACCAGCCTGATCCCAAAGCAGTCACCTATTGTTTATGTGCAGTAACTGGCACACTGCCACGGGCTCCAGCAGTAAAAAAGCTAAAGGCAGGTGGGCTCATGGGCGGAACGGTGGCTCAGTGGTCTGCACTCTGGAGTTTGCAGCGCTAGGTTCCAGGTTTGAATCCCGGGGACAATATCTGCTTGAAGTTTGCGGGTTCTCCCGGTGTTTGTGTGGGTTTCCTAAGAGTACTCCACTTAACTCCCACATTCCAAAAACATGCAGTTAGGTAATTGGTTTCCCGAAAATTGACCCTAGACTGTATCAAAGACATACAACTATGGTAGGGACATTAGATTGTGAGCGTCTTTGAGGGAAAGATAGTGACATGACTATGAACTATGTACTTTGTATTTATATAGCGCTGCGTAATATGTTTGCGCTATATAAATACTGTGTAATTAGAATAATTGCAGCTCAGGGATAGAAGCAGGACTTCAGGTGAAGGATCATTTATCGTGGACAATGGCATTGAATAAAATTTAAAAGTTGGGGACGGCAGAAGTTTAGTAGACTGGGTAGCCATGTTCTGCTCCTCCCATACACTGGCTCGCGGATCCAGCTAACAGAAGTAGTGACGCCGATGTCCAAACCTTTATCAATTTAGATACTCGCAGGATTCCTGGTAACTTGGGTATTGTGGCACATGGTTTGGAAACCACTGTACTCTTTAGGTCTGTTCAAGTTCATGTTATACATCCATTGTAGGCTTGGTTCTTTATCTGCTTCAATAGATGAAAAATGTTTTTGGTAGGCCAGACAAATAAATTATTAGAAAACTCCCAGCTCTGAGGTTTTCGTCTCCTCTGCTGTCCCCACACAAAACAATCCACCAAACTAAACCAGAGCGAAATCAAACACAATGCAATCAAGCACAAAGCAATAAATGGTTCAGTACACAATACACAGAATGTGCAAACAATGACAATTCTTCACAATCTGACTTACCTAGATAAGGACTGTGAGTACTTCCAAAAAAGTAAGTCCTAGAGCAAGCCAAGGGGCCCTTGGGAGAGACACACTGTGCCACCTATTAACAAAATAAACATTTTAATTATTACATTTCACTTCAAAACTAACTATGGGGATGGTTGGGATCACTGCAGGTTTTTAGATCATTTATAAATACACTCAATGGCAGAGAAATAAACATTTCTTTATTAGAATATCAATATGCTTCCTTCTACAGTAAAATCACAGCAGAGTTGTCACCCATGAAGCTGCTGTAGCTAGAAGTGCTTACAGGTAATATCCCAACCATTATGTAGCCATTATGTAGCTCTAGCCACAGCTTGACAGCACATTGATCTATCTGTAGTAGTTAAAGAATATTATTTAAAGTTCTGCTTAGTCCCCCCTATTCCCTCCAGCATTAGGTAAGAAGACACAGAAGTCAAGCTTCCCAAGCTGCAGAGGAAAAAACTAGATGATTATAACATTATTATTATTATTATTATTATTATTATTATTATTATTATTATTAAACAGGATGTTAATAGTGTCAACAACTTAGGCAGCGCTGTACATTAAATAAGGGTTGCAAATGACTGACAGATACAGACAGTGACACAGGAGGAGGACCCTGCCCCAAAGGGATTACTATCTAGGAGATATATATGATATGAGTTAATTGATCATATAATTAGAGGTGCTGTCAGCATGCTTGCTATCAGTTTACAAAAATGGCTATCATCCCCGATTCCTGATCAATCCCAGAGGATGTGTTTCACTTTCCGGAGGAAAAGACTATTTATTGTACAGCTCTGCGTAATATGTTGGCGCTATATATATATATATATATCCTGTTTAATAACAAAAATAAAAAAAAATAGTGACATTAGGTGGAAATAGGAAATATTACACACAGTCTCCATTACCATGTGTTTGGCGGTGCTTCCTCCCGGTCCAGTGTTCCTAACCAGATGACCTTCAGACGGGAATATGAAGCTGCCTGGTTTCAGGTTGTCCCTGGTAGAGTGGCTGCCGAACAGGACAAAGGGCTGTCTGTAGGGACTAGATGAGAGCAAAAACATGACATGAGTCTACACATATACAAGTCCTCTTTAGGAGGGTTCTAAGCTCATTAGCAATACAACATTTTGCATTGCTCCTATATTATTATAATAACAAAGGGGTATGGTCTACAGAAAGGACAGTTGCTTTTAGGTAAACAGCAAAAAGAAACAATTAGATTCATTTTCAAGTCAAGATTTAAAGAGAATCAGTCCCAGTTTGGCTTAATACATTGCTCAATACAGGAAACCTTTGTATCGTCCACACAAGGCAAGTCATTATAGCCAATGTATACCTCCAGGCACAAGGAACCATTAACCCTTTATAACCAAATATTCAATCTTCTTATGGCCAAAAGTTTATTAAAGCTATGTCATGACCTGACCAAATTTTGCTGTTTTAAAGTCATACTTATATATTTCCTTATTTTAGCATGATGTTTCAATGAATACCATGCTAATTTCACTTATTACAGGCTGACAAAATGTAAAATGCTTTACCATTAGAAATGCAGTTTGTGCACAGCCAGAAATAGCTCAGCAGCTAGGGAAGTGAGAGGTTCATTGACGAACACACCATGTTATGATATCACCATGAGTGATCACACGACTGGGAACTGCACGGTTTCCCAATCATTACAGGCAACCAAAGCTATCTGTGACAGCTGGATCAATCTGTCAGCAGTGTGCACCTGTGGTTGCATCATACATAGGGCTCTTGTGAGTTTCCAGGGACAAGACTTCTCTTTACTATAATACATGGGCAGCACAGTGGCTCAGAGATGAGAACTTTGGCCTTTGCAGCATTAGGTCCCAGGTTCAAAACTCAACCAGGACATTATCTGCATGGAGTTTGCAGGGTTTTCTCTGGGTATTCCGTTTTCCTCTCACATTCCAAAAACATGCAGTTAGGATAACTGGCTTTCAACCAAAATAAACCATAGAATGTATTAATGACATATGACTGAGGTAGGGACATTAGATTGTGAGCCCCTTTGAGGGGCAGCTAGTTACATGACTATGGACTTTGTACAGCGCTGTGTAATATATAGGCGCTATATAAATACCGTGTAATAATAATAACTACATCTTTGCTCTCCCCAAAAGAAGGCCAGGAAGGATCCATCATTAAGGAGAGTGAAAGACACAGATTTGTAAAATGTATTGTTTACCATGGCTAGGCTTTCCAGATTTCCTTTCCAACTTCTGATGTAAAACCAGACAATTGAGAGCCACTTGGTTGTTGTGACCAACATTTTACCCTTTCTCTTGTTTCGGAGGATGTGGCAGTGAGATCCCCATGTTCTCTAGTCCATACACATACAATAGTCTGTCCAGGGTTATGTGCATTGAGCACCCAAGACTCCAAAGTAGTCAAGGTCAGAAACTCATATTACCAATATCACTTCTAGGTGGACTTGGACACATTAAAATTCAATCATTGGCCCTGATTTATTAAAGCTCTCCAAGGCTGGAGAGGATACACTTTCATTAGTGAAGCTGGGTGACCCAGTAAACCTGGAATAGTCCAGGGTTGAAATAATTTGCTAAATCCCTTTAGGTTTGCTGGATAACCCAGCTTCACTGTGGAAAGTGTATCCTCTCCAGCCTTGGAGAGCTTTATTAAACCAGGTTCATTGTATCAATAAAGGCAACTTCGCAAACAGCCCACTGTTTGAGGGACTGAAAGTTGATCACTTTCCTAGTGTGCGCTGAATTTTTACATAACCTACCTGTTATCTGCAATATGGCTGGAGAGCATTCCATGGCTGAAATAACTTCTGAATGGCTGAAAGTGAAAAATAATAAAGGATGTCAAGCATAAAGTTTTATGTCTTTCATTAAAATGACCCATCCTAAAACATGCAAAAATGTCTCATAGCAATATCTTGCTATGAGAAATTGCTGCACGTAGCATAACAGTAGGTTGGGATCTTGTGTTTTGTGAAAGCTGGAGCTGCTCCAATAGGTGGATAGTTCCAAAACACCTGTATTTCTATATAGGGTCCTTTTTTAAATCAAAGGAGCAATCGATCATATTTCTAATATGAGAATGGCCTTAAATCTGACTGGCGTCTTTAGCTGGTATTGACAATTCTCAGGACACAGACGCGCAAGGTCCATAGATGTTCAGAGTAACCTTACCTCTCCTGCCTGAGACTCTGACAACTCCAGTAGAAAAGGAATTTCTGTTTCAAAGTTTGACAAGAAGCTGCTCCACTGATGCTGGAATGTGATTAAATCCTGCAAAGGAAACAAGCCAACATCAAGTCTGGATAACACTAGCAAATGAAGGGTAATTGCATAACACAGACGGAGAGAAATGAATTCCCAGTCAGTCCTGAAGGAAGCAAAAGCAATTATATCAATTGCAGAAATGAACATCTAAATGAACCAGCAAGTAGATGTACAAGGCAATACAGGTTGGAAACTGTGGTATGGAGCAATGGAGAAAGTGCACAATAGTCTGCAGAGGTAATAACTGCATCTCCTCACCCACAGCTCCAGACAAAACATGACCAAGGATACACATTTCCACTACACATGACACAATGTTTTTCATGTCACTCTGTGACATCTTTACAAAGCTTGTACAAGATCCTGTAGTTCCAAATGGCACAGATGCCCCCGAATGATATTTCCCAAGGCCCCTTTTTCCCTACACAAAGTATATACAGTAAAGGGGGCTACATGAAGTTAAGGCCTTAGTGTGGTTTTGCTGGGAAAGAATTCAACACATACACCGCGTTACGTTTTGATGCATCAAAGACAAACAAAGGCTTGAACAGCATTAATGGCTGAATAGGCTTCTGGAAGATCATAAGGTATTTCATTGTACTTGAACCCTTTTTAAATTGATAAAACATAGGATATTCCTGAGGGGAAGAGGAATTGGGCATTACCTTGGATATCCCAAACAGAGGGTCTATGAGTTAGCACAGCGCTTATCCGTCTGCAGCCGATTCCAAGAGCTGAACTATAAAATACTGGCACGCTGGTACCGCACACCTACCAGGCTCCAATAAATATACCCTACAGGGTAAGTGCAGTGCAATGAGGGAGTGGGCTCTTCGCTTCATATCTTTTGCCCATGCCCGATCCTGTGACCTTACTGGTTAGTGGTGAGAGAAGTTGTGGTTCACGGACTACACAGTACCTGATGATCCAGACCTTTTTCTATTGCAACACAGCTCTTTATCTCTCAGGATCCACAGAAATTCAACGGTCAGACACCTAGTACAGTCTGCATTCCCTTGCACTGGAAACCCACCGTCTGCCCTTGCATATCCCAATGGTTTCACAACATTAATGAGATTATGTTAATTAAAGATTTTACTGGGGACCGAGAGGTCTGAAGCTACTTGGTTTTATTAGTGAAATTAATTGTGTCTATCCCCTAAGCTGAAAATAGTAACTACTTATGTCTTACCATGTTCTCTGAGACCTTTGTTTGAAAAGCTGCATTGTAATTGCCAACATAGGAGCCTAGCTAACTGATAAAACAACGTATGATGCACCCTACCATAAAATGATGAACGCCATTTGCTCTGTATCATTGTTTTCCCCCCTTTCTGTGTGATGCATAAGTTTTTTTTTATATATGTTTATCTGTATTTGTTAAACAGAAAATAAAACTAAAGAATGTAATAAAAAAAACATGAGAAATGGTAATGTATTACAGAGATGGGCCCAGGCGTACACTTACAGCTGTCTAACCTACCTCCGTCAGTAAAGCCTCTAGAGACAAAGGATCCATGACGCTGTAGATCTTCCATAAAGACTCGCTGACATCCATCAGCTGTAAGACACACGTGACAAATTAATATTCATGCACAGATCTCATAACACAGACTCTGCAATAACTGAGCGCTCACAGCCTTCACTCTGCCATCAGAAAATGCATTCATGCAACAATTCCCTGGCGATGAATAACATGCCACGACACTGCGTAATATCACTTCTTACCCAGGTAACCAGGTCCCTACAGAGCAAGAGGCTGGGGACACTAATCTTCCATCTCCTCCAAAACACCAACACTGGGTTTTAAGGACCACAAGTGTCCATGCTGCCCCCTACCCTCCTAACATTTCCGTAAGACATAGGGACAAATAATCAGAGGAGGACAGGAGAGAAAGAGAGAAAAGGGAAATGCATAAGAGGGAGACAAATAGCAGCCATTATGTATAGAGACAAATAGAGAGACCAACACAAGCTGACTCCACCTTACACACAGGAGGCAGTTTACTAGAATGTATATCACAAAGATTACACACCTCATGCTTCATAGTGAAGAAACTTCCACCACCGATACCCTCCAAAGCAAACGCCTGCACGATCGGCCATTTCTCAACAATGAACATGTCGAACATCTGAAGGTGACCTGTATAACGGGGTATAGCAAAATCACATCAGACAAGTTTACAGCATCTCTTGCTTTTATTATACCTTTAACTCTTTAGTACAACAAATCTCTGGAAACTATTCAATATGGCTAAATTAGGGGGGGAAAAAAAATCACATGTATAGGTTAAGACCTAGGGTCACCCCCTGATGTTTTTTACTGCTATTCTATTAAACCAGACCTGGGGAGTTCACATACAACAGGACCATGAATGCTCATGCTAACACTTTTTTGTACTATTAGGTACCTTTCAGTACAAATAACTCCTTCATGAATATTATTTCATTTGCTAAACCAATGTATATCAAACAACTGCCATTATTTTATCATTTGCTGCATTTCAATTTTGTTCATCTCCTGCAGACTCTTGGAGCTACTCCCTATTCACAAACACTCATGCCATGGTTGTCTGGATTTACTCAGGGCGGGCTTCCTGACAGTGACAACAGAGGACCAGGCCTGTGTAATGTTAGTCACGGTTACTTGTCTACAACAGAAAAGCATTGAAAAAGTGATAACACACAAGGAGCCAGAGTGTTATCACCCTTCTTGGCAGCAGCACCAAGTTTTATTTTAATAAAGCTGCAGATAGAGGTAGTCCCTGAGTTATTGACATCTGACATATGGATGACTCCTAGATACCAATGGGGCTTCCCTGCTTGCTCATGTGCAGGACGGAGGCTTGATGGGGGGAGGAGGGTACTTTGCATTACTTACAGAAGTCTTTTGCTAAACACAGCTGAGGTTGTGGGTGATCTTGGGGACTGAGTTCTTCTATAACACCTTGTAACTCTTTAATGACCAAGACAAACTCTGAAGTTGTTTCTTTTTGTATACCAAAGCACAACTAATGGATGTCTAGGCTCCACAAAGTTTTTTTTTTTTTTTGCTTTGTTTGTGATTAACGCACAGTGAGGATTTTTACAGTAACTGACACCACACTGCCTAATATGTTGAGGCATACATCTGTCCTAACTGCATTTATAAAAATAATGTATCTGTTCCGACTTACATACAAATTCAACTTAAGAACAAACCTACAGTCCCTATCTTGTATGTAACCTGGGGACTACCTGTTAATACACATTAAAAAGGAACTTCATTTATTTTACCTGTTTAAGCTTAAATAGGGTTTTATCGTTGAGTTTGCATATATTTTAAATTTATTTTAGGTATACTTTATAGTAAAGCACAGAAGAATGAAAAAAAAAAGGACTGGCACACTGCAGGAAAATTACTGAAAGCAGGAAAGCAGTGCTGGGTTCCAGGTTCAAATCTCGGCCAGGGCACTATCTGCATGAAGTTTGCAGGTTCTCCTTGTGTCTGCATGGGTACTCCGGTTTCCTCGTACATTCCAAATAACATGCAGTTAGGTAATTGGCTTCCCCCCCCCC
>NC_092860.1:149197814-149208414 GCF_032062135.1 Pyxicephalus adspersus | reverse complement strand
GAAGCAATTAGGGTTTAGAACAACAAATACTTGTTGAAACTTCTGTTATGTAATGTATTTTGAAATATAAAAGCTTTACTTTTCCTTTGGCAGTTAATACCTACCTATCTGTGATTTTTCTGTGCAGTTTCAGGATGAATGTTAAACATCAGGACACAAACGTTTAGTTCATGAACATGCATTTCACTTTTAGCCAGCAATAGAAAGAGAAAACAGCTGGTATGATAAAGAGTGAAACCACTAGAATATATACAACAATAGTTACCTTGAGCACTATACGGAATGCCAATACGGCTGCAATTTCGCACCATGTCCACAAAACTTGCAATTTTAAATTCTTCAGCAGCTTCTTCATCTTCATACTAAAAGAGAATAGATCAACATACCTAAATAGAACTCAAGGCAAAGACACAGCAAAATGGAGCTGTGTCATTTTTAATGTATTGTAGTATAGGTTCCTGAATTAGAGTTGGTATCAGGCTTCAGTCTAGAGAAAACTGTTAGGCTGGGTGGGAGGAAGCCCCTGTATTGTGACCCAACCAAAAAATGCCAAAATTGGTTAATGGAAAGCAGTGGGTGGTGCGCCCAGCTAAAAGGGGCTGGGGGAGAACACTGGACTCTTACAGTATATGTACGGAACAGTCCAAATATAGGGAAGTGGAAGCAGTGCAAAGAACCAATCTTTTCTGTTATATGGCCTATGTGCTAACAAGGGACCTGCAGAGAGTAGAGTGATTCTGCTGGTTTCACTGCTGGCCCATTCAAAGGCTGGGGGGGCAGTCACAGACATGGAGATGTTATAAGAACTGTCCCAAGATCAAGGTCAAACATACAATACTGATTCCAGGGAGAAAAATAATATGCCTTCACTCTGCAGGAGAACACGTTGATGTGACATACACACCTCATTCTCGGTCATGCAGTGGAAATGAATGTTCCTCCAGCAGCCCACATAAGGCAGCAGGTACGTGTAGTTCACAGGATTACAATACAAGTGGACACTGTTGGCCTTTATGAAGATTATGACGTCTGCAAGACAAAAAATAAATGTTATCAAAACGTTTCCAGGAATACTGAAATGTCCCAAAGCACTGACAGTACTAACCATCCAGAACTTCTTCTGGGAAGCCGGTCCTTTCAAACTCAGCATTTCTCTGGCTGTACAAGTCAAAGAGCAGATAATTGGCCAGCTCCCTGCAGCCTTCATTGTATCGGCTGTCAATTCCTGGAAAATATACAAACACATCAAACATGGGATTTCTACATTACAGGAGAGTTCTAGCCAAACATTTACTAAGTCCATAACCTTTCCCCTAAATGTAAGGCTGGCTGGTTCTGGAAGCCAGGGATCCAAAGCTCCATGGGTTAAAGTGTTTACATAAAAGGCATGATAATAGTCAATACATATATGCTTAGATCTTTCCAACACATTTCTCCGATTGGATTCGTGTTGGAGGCATGTTGCACTGACGTGTTTATAGCGATGCACTGCAGCACATATAACTAAAGCAGAACTTCCATCCAAATAGAAGACTCATGTCCCAGGGACAGTCAAATCACCTCTGCAAAATCCTGCAAGAAGACCTCTTTTTAACATTGCATGTCTCCTTTTCAATTTAGCTACCAAGCAATGGTGAATACATGTCAATGCAAACCATGTGTGTCGTCTGTAATGCTCACTGACATGCATTAAAAGCATTGCTCAGAGTGTGAAATCTGCTTTTGGCTATAACATCCGGGGGGTTATAACATAGAGCTCATCTGTCTCTTACCCAGAATACAGAGGATGCCTTCCGGAGTGCTTTTACTGGGTTTTCTGAGGATCTCTTGTACTTTCCTTAGACGAGCGCAGCTGGTGGAAAAAAAAGAAAAGAATGTCATTACAAAAGCAAAGAATAATCACTGCTAAAAATCAAAAACACAAGCAACCTCAAGGATGGCTTTGTAGACAGGATAATACCTTACAACATATCTAAACACAAGTACAAAAATGGGAACATATTGCAGATATCAGTCCTTGGATGTGGTGCCAGCAATGTCAACCTCCCCAAGCTTTTAGGATATGTTTTCACCGAACATAACAGAGCTTACTGTATGTATTCGATAGAAGAGCAGCATTGTTACCCTGGGCTTCTCAACTGATTTACACCAACAACACCCCTATTCAAATCAATATGATGGCATGGTAGTGCTCACTAGGAAAACACCTAGGCTTCCATTTATAAAAGTCTGACCTTCCCCTAAACATTCCCTGGTGGTAATCTTCCAGGTCAATGTGTTTCCCACCAGGAAATACTGCACTTGCAAAAAAACAAAACTTAGCCAATGCAACCACCACATCAGATGACCGATGTATCACATTTTTTGCTCCTGGCTTGAGATATACCTAAGGCTTTATGTAAACAATATTGTTTTGCATTTAAGCACCTAAAAAGGTTGCTGGATCATCTTTACCGTGTGGTGACTTGCTACAACAAGGAAGCCTTATGTGATGGAGGTGCAGGGATGTCCATGCTGGCCCCAGTCCTGGCCAATGCCTCCTGCATGGTCAAGCAGGATTTGTTTGGACCTTCCTTTGATCGGAGACAATTATGGAACGTCTAAAAATCATTTCCGCCAAGCATCCACATAACGCTACAGTGCTCAACCCAGAAATTTTTGTAAGCTGGGTAGGAAGAAATTCTAGGCGGGTGGAAGCCCCTGAATTGTGACCCAACTCATCAGTAACCACCCAAACAGCCAGGTGGTTGCCGAAAAGTGCCGGGTGGTGCGCCCAGCTAAAAGGGTCTGGGGAGAACGCTAGACAGACAGCATGGTTGTCTTTATTAAGGAGGGGAGGAATAGGAGCAGCCCTGCAGCGTTCCTCCCAATAGAATACAATAACAGTCATCAGATGTTAATCATTTTGTAGAAAAGTCTGCATTAGACTTCTAAGCAATGTTGGAGGACAGCTATAGAGAAGTTCACAATCTTCATATGTTTGTGTGTGATGAGCAGAATCTGTACAAAGCTTTATTCCCAGAATCACTCTATACTTCAAACGCAGAAGTTGTTGTAACTTCCAACACCCTCCTCTGTGAAAATCTACTTTCTCATGTAATTTACATATGTCAGCAGAAGTGATTCTCCGATAGACAACTCGTATTTCAAGTTTAGGGTCACCAATGCTACCTGTGAGGGAGCTGTTACAGCCGAATAATTGATACACGGAGATTCCCATTATATGCAAATTTTCATTTGTCTATAAACAATGTTTTCTGAATGAACACGGAGGGATTAGAAGTATAAACACTGCCGATCCCAACACCAGATCTCTCTGTTCTTAGGTTTTATACTTTTTTTTTATACTTCTGTGAAGCAAAGTTTGTAGGATCTGTATTATACACCAGACCAATATTTATAGAGTTTCCATCAAGTTCCCCTGGGCACTGGAGCCTCCTGTATGGATCCAAGTACAAAAAGCTTCATATATCGTGATAGCCCCAAAAACCAGATCTTCTGGTGATATGTACAGTTCTGTATATGTAATGGATTATTAGCCATGTGACTATCATTCACCCAGATAAAGTCTTTTAGGATAAGTAGACACAAAGCTAATTATTAAGATCTTAAGATTTAACATGCTACTGTCTGAAAAAGATTGTCTGGTGTCATCTACCAGGAGCCTCGTGGGATCACTTGCTCCTGCAACCTGAACGTATAGCGGAGGTAAACTCGCCTCCTCGATGGGGGACAAAATTCTCAATTAGGCTTTTTAGGGATTTAAAACGAGTATTCTCCCCAGAAATGATTTTCAGCCCTTGTATTGTGACCCAAATATTCATATTCAAAAACCACCCAAAAACAGCCAGGTAGTTACTGAAATGTGCCGGGTGGTGCGCCCAGCTAAAAGAGCCTGGGGAGAAGATGGACAGACCCGGCCAGAATGACACAACTCCCGCACGAAGGTATACCAAGAATAAACACTGAGCTGGGCATGTGCAGGCCAATGAATATTCTAGAAAGTTTGCGTTCTTTCAGAAGCAGATAGAACGAATGCCTATGCCTTGCTATAGTTGGAGTGAAAGAATCTGCAGACCAGCAAGCTCCGTGCTTCATCCATATAACAGACCTTTGCTTCTACCCACTTTCTTGCCCCGCCAAATTCTAAAAGCCCTCTTCCATTCAAGTAAAAACCTTCTCTACCAAGTATTACTCTGCCACAAAAAGCCATATTGCAGAACAAGGTGTGGCAAGTCAGTAATAGAAATAGGACCTGCTGCAGAGAGACTACAGGCAATTCTAAGGACTGGTTCTATAGCTCTCTGCTTGACTTGTATTGTGCAGAGCTTATCCAGTTCAGGTCCATTTTAAAGTGACCTTGAGAGTCTAAAAAAAAACATGCAAAAAAAACAAAAATGCCTTAATGGTCTTTAAAGAAGGACCTTGCATTAAAGGGGATTATTATGAATGCTGCAGCTTGGTCAGTCTGAATATGTCAGAGGTTGCAGTGCTTAAGGAAAACAAAGATAGAAGACTGCCAGATACATGAATACAGAAGATCTTCTACTGCAGGAACCTTCCAGATTTTAGCAGACCGATAAGGTTGCTTTAAGGCATAGCAACAGAAGTCAATGACTCCCTATGGGGTTTAGTGAACATGAGAATGGACATATACATTACCTTGTATTCATTTATAATGCATGGTGCCATATCACATTCCATAACACATTTTAACAATACTCATTATAGAATCTCCCAGAGATCCTCACAATCCTTCCTTGGCTTTGAACTTGCTAGTAATTACCTGTCATTCTGCTTGAGATTTACACATAAAATTAATTTAATTACACGGCAGACTCCAATTAGCCAACAAAAGTTGGAGCTTTGATCACAAGGTGAGGAGCTTATTAAAAATGGAATCTGCTGCCAGGTGGTAGTGAGTGGCTCCTCCAGGAAATGGTGATTTATACAAGCGTGCAGGTTTACACAGTAATAAACCAAATCATGTCTGCCCGAGGAGGGTAGCGGAGGGAGCGTTGCCCAACAATAAGCTGGAACCGAGGCAGCATCGGTGAATCAGAACACGACAGCAGAAGGCTTTGCTGCTTCTCATTATACCTGGCTCATATGGCATCACTCATAAAGGATACCAGCGTAGATAGATATATTCACCTACCCATCTGTCTCTTAAACCCTCACTACTTCCCAACCTTTCCATATCTCCCCTCCTATTGTGTGTTACTTCCCCCACCTCTTAAGGTGCGTACACACTTCCAATTTTTATCGTTCAAAACGTACGACGAACGATCGATTGGGCAAAAAATCGTTCGTAAAAAAGTAACCAACGACGCCGACGAACGAGGAAAATTGTTGGAAACGAACGACCGGACCGGCGGATCGGATTGGGCGACGATCGTTGAACATCGTTCGTGTGTACGGTCGTTCGTTGATCGTCCATGGTCTGAGCATGCGTAATGAACGAACGTTCGTTCACTTTCCTGTCGTGCACATAGTTCCTCTATCGCTCAAACGATCGTATCTATTGTGTGTACAATATCTACGAACGATCGTGTCGTTATCTCTATGTGCAGGATCGGTGCTATACGATCGTTTGTAGATATCGTGCAGGATCGTTCGTCTTCCAACGATAATAATTGGAAGTGTGTACGTAGCTTTAGATTGTAAGCTCTTCAGGGCAGGGTCCACTCCTCCTCCTGTGTCTGTCTGTATCTGTCTGTCATTTGCAACCCCTATTTATTGTACAGCGCTGCATAATATGTTGGCGCTGTATAAATCCTGTTTAATAATAATAATATAAAGAATGGGATCACAGGCACATTTAGTCTCAGATATCATCTTTCATACCACAATTTATAATAAACCATCATGTGTAAAGCGATAGGACCACTTGGTGTACATACCTAGGAAAGGTTTGCATAGGTAGGTCTTCACACTTGGGAATTGCTGTGCAATTGTTTATCTGACGAGTGTGAAACAAAATTTGCTTGGCCAGAAGGAAAGTGCACAAATACACTTTAATCCAAGATTTGCCATTTGTATTGATTTGCCCAAGGATGAGCTTTTATACAGAGAATGAATACTGTTACAGAACTATTATCTTTGCAAAAGCATGTACCTTTTATTTGTTTTAACACTTAAATATGGCTTTGTGTGAGCAGCTCTGGGCTACCAACTGATCAGTACAATTCTGAATCCTGTCCATATCAAGGATTCCTCCTGAGGTTGCAATATGTGTCTGAATAAAACTATGGCCGACAAACCTATTTGATACCTGCAAAGTTTCAGGACCAATAACTACATACACAGCCAGCAAAAAGATACCAATTACCACCTTATCCATCGGTAAGGATGGCATTCTGACCACCACTGCAATATGTGGAAGGCATATTAATCCCAAAGAAGAGGTAAGGGTACTTCAAGACCTGAAGAATATTTTTAGGTGTTCCTCTTATTATTAATAAACAGGATTTATATACTGCCGACATATTACTCAGCGCTGTACAATAAATAGGGATTGCAAATGACAGACAGATACAGACAGTGACACAGGAGGAGGAGAGGGCTCTGCCCCAAAGAGCTTACAATCTAGGAGTTGGGGGAAGTATCACACAATAGGAGGGAAGATATGTAGTGCTGGGAAGTAGTGACGGTTTTAACCATCTTCTTTAAAACCGTCACTAGTTCTACTAGATGGGTAGGTGAGTTTGAAAAAATGGGTTTTCAGTGCTCCTTTAAATGAGCAGAAAGTAGGAGCAAGCTAAATAGGACGAGGAAGACCATTCCATAGAGTTGGGGCAACTCTAGAAAAGTCTTGGAGCCGTGGGTGTGATGAGGAAGTCATTAGTAGCTCACTGGAGGAACGGAGGGAGCGGCAGGGGGAGTATTTTTTTACCATGTCAGAAATGTAAGTGGGACAATAACTGTGGAGTGATGTGAAGGCAAAGCACAGGAGCTTGAATTTGATTCTCAGGTGAAATGGAAGCCAATGAAGATAAATACAAAGAGATGCAGCAGAAGAGGAGCGGAGGGAAGGATGAATGAGTCTGGCTGCAGCATTCATGATAGATTGTAGAGGAGAGAGTCGGGTTAGTGCAATACCAGAGGAGGAGGTTACAGTAGTCCAGACGAGAGATGATAAGTGCGTGTACAAGGAGTTTGGAGGTCTCGGGGACAGGTAGGGGCAGAATATATAAAAAGGTAGAGAAGGGTTGCTATACCACCAAGGGTTCTGCAAAAGGTTGAACCACCAAGGCTTCCAATAAGGTTGAACCACCAAGGGCTCCAAAAAAGGTTGAACCACCAAGGTTTCCAATAAGGTTGAACCACCAAGGTTTCCAATAAGGTTGAACCATCAAGGTTTCCAATAAGGTTGAACCACCAAGGTTTCCAATAAGGTTGAACCACCAAGGTTTCCAATAAGGTTGAACCACCAAGGTTTCCAATAAGGTTGAACCACCAAGGTTTCCAATAAGGTTGAACCACCAAGGGCTCCAAAAAAGGTTGAACCACCAAGGGCTCCAAAAAAGGTTGAACCACCAAGGGCTCCAAAAAAGGTTGAACCACCAAGGGCTCCAAAAAAGGTTGAACCCACCAAGGGTTCTGCAAAAGGTTGAACCACCAAGGCTTCCAGCTATAAGCACCTAAAGGACCGATGTGAACTGCTTTTATTTCATGTCAGAACTGCTCCTCTCTACACAAGTCTATAGAAATGGAAAAGAAAAATGAAGAAGGTCAAATGTCCTTGTCAGTCAATTCTCAATGTGAGAAGACTTTCAAACAGATGCTATTGGAAGTTTTCATCCTCCCATCGATAGTCTGGGCCTGTGTGAACAGGCTGTAAAGGAATGTCAGAGATGCCTCCTTACGTAAAACATCGGTCCACAAACATAAACTTGTTCACTATTATGTAGATGAAGTCTACTAGATTGTAAGCTCTTCGGGCCAGTCTCCTCCTCCTGTGTCACTGTCTGTATTCGTCTGTCGTTTGCATCTCCTATTTATTGTACATCGCTGCGTAATATGTTGGCGCTATATAGTTTCCTTTTTAAAAGTAATACGTGCAGTAACCAAACAAAACCAATTAAAAGTTTGTACTGCTGAGAGTTACGGTGTTATACGGTCACATGGGTTAGCACATGTCATTGCTCTACATATAAAACTTAGCACAGCAGGTCAGAGGTTATGTGCCTGAGAGACATTTAAAAGGACAAATCACATTCAAATAATAACAGCAATACAGCAAATCTAACCTTTGACTGCAATCATAACAAATGCATGATAAACAGCACTGACAATCTCAGATACTGGCTCAGTTCAGCCGGAATTACGTAGCTGCAGGAGTCAAGCCAAGATGCACAATGGCAAGAAGATTACTTTTTGGAAAAGAAAGGGAACATGTCCGAACTGTAAGTTCTCTATATAAGTAACTGAGCTAAACAAGGTCATGCTAAGACTGCCATGAACAAAAGTTGCTTCCATCAGCGCCTATTAGCTACCGTGTTCTCCCCAGCCCCTTTTAGCCAGGCGCACCACCCGGCACTTTTCAGTAACCCCCCGGCTGTTTTTGGGTAGTTACTGATGAGTTAGGTCACAATACAGGGGCTGCCACTGGCCTAAAATTTCTTCCCACCCGGCTTAAAATAATTTCTGGGCTGAACACTGAGCTAGGTGTTCTTTTAAAGATAAATTATCTACAAAGACGACCTAAGCTGTATAATCAAAGGAAATTTAATTAAAAACTCATGCACAGTGTAATTACATGTAAAAAGAAGACGTGAAAATGAAATGGAACTTTCCCCATGATCCGGTCACACGCTCCACTAAGAGAGCCATCTGCATTGATCAGGGTTTGTGTATATAAATATGAGAACTATTCTCGCTATTGCACAGTGTTCTCTCCAGCCCCTTTTAGCTGGGCGCACCACCCGGCACTTTTCAGCAACCACCCAGCTGGGTGGTTACTGAAGAGTTGGGTCACAAAACAGGGGCTGCCACCCACCTACAGCTTCTTCCCACCAAGCTTAAAAAAAATGTTTGGGTTGAGCACTGTTGCAGCTGAAATGCAATCACGAAGGCAACGTCAAGGTGATGCAAAGTATATGAGATCCGTTCAGCCGACCAGGGAATGATCATCAATTAATTGTGCTGCAAGAAAGCTGATCCATCAGCAGCAAGGTGATTGTGGCCCAAAACATGGATTTACTTTGCAAGTGTGTGTGACTTCATCATACAGTAATGGACTCTATGCTCATTAGTGCACTACGGTTCTATTCATTTTTAATGGAACACAAATACTGTAAGGCACCACGGCTCTAACATACATTCTGCTGCATGTTGAGTCTTGTACACTTGCTGACCCATTCAAAAAGAACTAATCACAGGCTTGGGGAAGGACAAGACCTGTAAGGGCCCCGCGGGGTCAAACTATGCAATGCAAACAAAATCTGCAAGCAGCATGGATCTTCAGGTCACAAGTGAGCAACCAAAAACGATATGTTGCTTTTGCAAACCGCACCTGCATACAAAAAAACGGGGTCCAGTCCCTCCAATTCAAATGAATGGGAGAGCACAGGTCTGAAATGTCCCTAAAGCCCCAAAAAGTTCAGATTCTACTTTTTGCACTTGACTGACCAATCCAATCAGTGAGAAATCCCAAAACTTGTGCAGAAGATCAGAAAGTAAAACTTTGCCTATAAGTAACAGCTCATATTGTTACTAAACTACATGTTTGTATTTATTCTGTGTATTCAGCGGTTTGCCCGGAGATCAGATCGAGACAAACATGTCCTAACATTGCCAAGAAAGGGTTTGTTTGATCACCATGGCCTGAGGCTGGACCTCTACATATACAATCTCTCCATTCACCTATGTATATCCCTCCTATTCATCTCCATGAGATCTCTGTACTTTTATAGCAACCAATGTATGAAACAAATCACCAGCATTACTTCTCAATCACAATACGTATTGTTTCAATGAGCTAGTTGCTTGGCATTCATAATGGACCTTTGACACCAATGGCTTGGAGATGTTGACATGTAATAAGTATAAAAATAAACATTTCTCAACTTTCTGATCGGCATGCATTCACTCAGCTTTGTACTGAAGGCTGAGGATCCGTATAACACCAAGGGTAATACTCAGGAATAGAGAGGATATATATATCTCGTATAATGATCATTTTATTTAGCGGTCAGTTACTGGTTAAAAACCTTCTATTACTGCGACAGCTCAGTGCCAACCAGTGCTGGCGTCTTTTCTGAAGGATGTATGCCAGGTTCACACAGCAACCAGTTTGACAGCTCCAACATGAAATGCATAAAAGAACCAAAAAAACACAGATTAGGACTTCATGATACAAAACATTAACCCTTTCTCTGGCACCAGCATGAATGTGCAATAATAACCTGTGTGTCACATATTAGGTGTCATAGTACAACACTCATACTGTTCCAAATATTGGCCATGTGTGTCTGGATTTCTAGGAGAGAAAGAGGGAGGCAGCAAGAGGATGCAGATTTGTTGCACCATTCTACCTGGGCAGCCATGACTGCAGATAATCACCTGGTACCAAGTCACACAATCTCCCAGAAGTTGT
>NC_092860.1:149190025-149196824 GCF_032062135.1 Pyxicephalus adspersus | reverse complement strand
TATATTCATAGACTTACCCTTGAAATCTGACGAGGATCAAAGTATAATGTAAACTATAGCAATTAAATAAAGGCGATTCCCTCAGACTGGATATCCCACGCTCCTACACCAAATATCACTGCACTGCCTTAGTGAGTGACAACTATCTCAGCACCCAGGACAAGGGGTACCACCAATGCCAACACCAATTATTGTAAATGACACATTATACCCAACTCTCCTGGAACACATCCAAGTAATATAAAGTCTAATCTACTTCCTCATACTCTGAGTAATATTTTACAGCTACAATAAAAATACCTGCGAAACAGCAGCAATGCCTGCTCAGTGATCCGGGGCACAATGGAAGGTTGTGACACAGATATGTATTAATTCTCTGTGCAGGGAGGCTTTTATTAACTTTTAAAAGGGCACCGGTACCCATGGACAATAAACCTTTTACAATAAAAAGCAGTATGGGAGCTTTCCTACAAGCCATGCCTGACTTTTATAGCTGCATTTAGTATGAAATCACAACAAACATTTGGTTACAGTCAGCTTCTAACCACTTAGAAACATCTTCACCTGAAAAACTTTCAAAACTCCAAAAGCTTATGAATAGAGAAATAAATGAGGACTCAACATGTCTGATCAGAATATGCAAAGACTTTATTATGCTTTGTCTGGGCTCGGGTTTATTTAATAGAAAGTCCCTGAACTTGATAGAGATCCCAACATGGAAGTTTTATTATTTGCTCTCAGCATAGAGCAGTGGCCATTATACCAGAGACCGCATATGACAGGTTCACTTTAAAACAGAATTTTACATTCTCATCCACTTACAAACCCCGAATTGTTTTATGGTTATTGAGATTTCACATGAGGCCGATTCCTTGCATCATCACACAGCCAGCAATGGCGTGCAAGGAATGCACACAATCTATTGATTGTTGTCAGTGTGCAGGAAAAGCCCCTGACATTGTGCCAGGCGGCCCATCGTCTGACCTTCGCTGTGCACAATACAAATGATTTTCCCGAGCAATGGTGGCGGCGTGGTGGGCAGATATCTCATGGTAGCCCCCAGCATTTCAGGGGAAGGAGGAGGTGGGGGGATGAGCTCAGCCAGCAAGAATCAGATGCTGTTAATTGATGACTTCCTGTGTGATTGGTAACCAGGCCTCCCAGGCCAAAACAATCCCAGACCAGAGCCAAAGTCTTCCACAAAGCAGGCGCTGGATACACACACTGTGCAGGGAACAATAAACACCGACCACCATTATTCTCCAGTGCTGTGCTCTATAAAGAGGACCTGTCCATGTTTGCGGGATATACTGCCCCTCTGCTTAGGATGCTCCTCATACAGGCAGAAGCATTGCAAAAAGCTGGTATTTAGGGGGACTGTGGCCCTCTACCCTGCCATGCCAAGTGTCTGAGCAGCCAATCACCAGGCCTGGCTGCTGTCACATGACTCATACATGGGGTATGCTACATCACAGCCCTGTGTGTTAATAAAAACAGATACACCCAAATTTGCCCCCTGTGGCCTACCCATCAATAAATCTGCCCCCATTCTAGCCAGTTTTATGGGCTTCTCTTCTGGATGTTTTTACTGCACCCAGTCACCTTCTCACAATGTGCAGTAGAAGCTGCAACAAAAAAGAGGGACCCCGGCCTCATTTCCTGACTGAAGGACATCCAGCATCATCAAGCCCTCTCCTCTCCAGCGTGACTGTTCCTGGCTCCGCCCCCATCCATTCATTGGATGTCAGTTCTTCCAATCACAGAGGCTCAGCATTATATGTGGGTGGTACCTAGAGCAGTTCATGATGCAGGGTGTGAGGCTGCTTGGTTTTCCGTGAACAGGAACTATTAGGACTACACAGCACAATGATGTTCTCATACATCCCTATGGAAGGTGTGTGTCATACGTGTTCTCATACATCCCTATGGAAGGTGTGTGTCATACATGTTGTCGTAGATCCCTATGGAAGGCGTGTCATACGTGTTGTCATACATCCCTATGGAAGGCGTGTGTCATACGTGTTCTGCATGTTGTAACACCACACATATACCATGGTCATACTGCATATCCAGGCCATACCCAATAGATGTCAGTCACCCCGTCTGACCAATGCCTTGGCAGCCCTCAGTTTCATGCCTATGGGCCCCTGTACCCCCAATCTCACCGTCCAATCAGGATTGAGGGTTATGTGATGTTTCTGCTGCTACAAACACAGTACAACACGATAGGCCAACGCTGCCCCCCATCTACACCCCGGACACCCTACACACTGCCATATATATATATATATATATATATATATTTAATTATATCAGCCACCAGATACAATAATAATAATCATCATCATACAGCATGATATCACATCCACACATCGCAATATTAGGATTGGTGATGACAGCCATACCTCACCGCCGGGGAGCAGCTCTGCATCCTGCCCTCACCTGTACAAATATGAGACCAGGTGGCATCTTCCTGAAGAAATAAAAAAAATTGGCGATACCACTGCACATGTGTAGGATCGCCACTTTTTTATGTTGTAGGAAATCCCCTGATGATGCATGCCCGATCTTAGGCATGCGCAGAAGGAGGAGCCTCCTGCAATATGTGATGTATGTATCCCAGGGGGCTGCAGGTTTACCCTTCAGTCTTTACCTCCTCAAAAATTAAAAAAGAAAAGTGCCCCCTCCCCTCTACATTATTAAAACCAACCCTTCAATAGACTTGGCACCTTCCTGAATAGGGAATGGGCAGCAAGCATACGTACCCCAACTCCTGACCATACCAGGTCATCAGAAATGGATTGTCTAAAAAGGGGAACAAAAATGTGCCCCCCCCCTCCCCTTATCAACAACCAGACTCCCCTGCGCCCAATGATGGCAAGGACCTAATGGGAGAGGGTCCCATTCCCACACATAGCCAGGTCAGAGGTTGGGAGCTTTATTTGGTATCTGGGATCCTTAAAGTGGAACTAAAGTCCTGGAACATGTGAAGAAGCTGAGATGCGCATGCGCAGTGTGTGGTTTGGTTGTTGGGAAACCCGGCTATTCTAGCGTGTGCCGGGGATGTATGATCTCACACACACCTATGGGGGAAATACGTCACCTTGGCACGGCCAATCAAAATGGCCAAAGATTGTTGCTGGGCAGAAGAAGAAAGGAAGTGGTGGTGCCATGCCAGGGAATGCGGATAGATAAGTGACTTGGCTTTAGTTCTGTTTTCTATATTAAATATTTCTGCCCCCCTATATCCCCGGGGAATCAGTAAATGGGTACATAGTACCCCTTACCCATTCCCTGATGTCCTAGAAATAAACACACAACAGAAGAAAATCTTTATTATTCTTATTTTACTAATGCCAATGATGACATCCTACGATGATCTATACCCTGCCCAGCGCTGGCACTGAACACAATGACAGGAGCGCCACCCAAGTGGCCTAGGGCGGTAAAAAAGGGTTCATGCTATTACCCCTGACCCCCACATGCTCCTCCAAGGCGTAGCCTTTCCTCTGTGTTGTTATAAGCTTGGATGTTGTCCCTGACACCGCTGGACCCATAATCGTACATTGTAAGGAAGGGCGTCAGGGGCCCGCCCACACGGAGCATCGCAAGGCACAGTATTAAAGGGTAAGGTAAATAAAATCACAATTTAAAATACCCCAGGCAATAAATGAGCACCTATCCCTTGCAGTGCATGGGGTAACAACCACACTACAGGGGTATTTAAAGAGGAAATAAACTGAAAAACACTGAAAACAAAAAAAATCCATTTATCTTCAATCCCTCAGTGCAGTCGATCGGTCTAGAGGTCTCCTCCATCGGGTCCCGCGTCGTCCCAGTATCCGTCTCCAAACCGGCGCGCCGGGCAGCGCCATCTTTTCCTCTTCCTTTGGGTTCTTCTTCCTACGTCACATGACTTAGGTGCGACATCAGGTGACGTAGATTGGAAAAAAAAAAGCCGTTCTTACTGCGCATGTGTGAGATCGGCAAATTTTTCTCTTTTCACGTAAAGGCTCCATGTCTGAGATGCTCAGGCATGCGCAGAAGGAGCACCCACGTGCATCCCAGGATACCTAGCGTAAGTATCCCAGCAGGCTTTGCGCTCCCATTCCTAGGCGATCAAGAATTAGGAGGCAGTGCTGCACCACAAAGAAGGGTGTTGCACTTAAAAAACTAACAGTTTTTTTTACCTTACATAGAAGGATTGTCCACCCTTTTGTGTAAAGTGAAATTTCTGAGTTTAGTGTCTTTAATGTCTTAATGTTTACTTTACTGTCTCTATCACATATTACAGTATGTACAGTGCGTGTGCACGTTCATGACACGCATACGCGCACACGCTAAGGTTCTGATCTGATACCTGCCTGCGCGTGCCCGATCCTCACACCCATAACGGCCGTATAGAGGACACAAGGCGGCTGTAGCCAAGCAACGGCCCGTACCATTTTTTACAGTCCAGAGGGGTGGTGTTAACTATAAGAGCCTCCAGTGACTAGTAATAAACTTCTCAGCGGACATAAAATGCCTTTTGACTAGTTGTAATCAATCTTTTTCTGATTCTGTGAGAACCATTTCTGAGATATCCAGGAATAAGGTAAAAATACCCCTTTTCCTTGTCAGTATAGTAGATTCAGTGATAAACAAACTAAACACGTGACCTAAGTCCTCCGCAGGAATGTCCATCAATGAATGTGCTGCCCTCTGTTGATGGCTCTTGGAAAAAAAAAATCTTTGTGACCATAGCAACCAGTCAGTTTACAAGTGTCCATGGCAACGAACCAATTTCAATCATTTTGATCATATCATTCAGTACAGAATGTCTAATGAAACGAAGATCCTGATTGGTTGCCATGGATGTCAATTATTTTAAAAGACTTTTGGTCTGTGGTCAGCAAACTTAATGTGATTCTGTATTGCCCTGTATAAAATATTTTTTTTAATGTCTCAGAAAAACTTTATTAAATCTACATAAAACAACAATTAAATTAATTTTCTGACTATTGCAGGCCGCAAAGTCCACTATTGGCCTGCTCCGATCTCTCAGAGGAGCTACTGGAGTACAAATTGCTGGAAAATGTAATTCCGACCGTAAGAAAAAAGAGTGAGAGCACCTAGAGCATGGCGTTATGGGGCGTATGGGGCCGCAAACAAGTCACAGTGCCTGTGCTGACCCATGTGCACCATCAAAAGCTCCTACAAAGGCGATCTGAAGGTCAAAACTGGGCCATATGGCAATGAAAGCATTAATGCACAGCTATGGTATGCTACAGCTTGTGCCGGTGGTGCACCTTAAAGCAGAACTTTCACACAAAAGATGAAAAGCCCTCAATCCCTCCACAAACCGAGCCCAGCGAGTCACTCAGTCTCAGCTCTTCTTTCCAGGGCTCGCAGTGCCGCCATCTTGCTTTTCCCATCTTCCAGATTTCTCCCAATCTTTCACTGCGCAGGCGCGAGATTGGAGGATGTGTCTTCCTCTAAATGTCATGTGCTTATCTCACTGCGCATGTGTGATCTGCACTGCCCCTAATGACGCATGTGCGATCTCAGGGATGCGCAGAAGGAGCAGCCCACAGCCTCCTGGGATATGTGACATAAGGATCCCAGAACACACATTGTTTGTACTATATAAAAGGGAGGACCACCTTTTACATAGTGTTAAAATGTGATGATAGGTCCACTTTATTGTAAGAAAAAAATTCAAATCCCTTATATACGTATATATTGTGCCACGTTATGCCGTGCTCTAATATGCATTGCTTTAAGGGAGTACAATAGGCCACCTAACTCACCAAATGTACCAAAAGGTAAATGAATATTTGTGCTACTACAACACACAAATTATGTGGTCACACAAGTGTGTTAACGCAGCCCAATAGTGTAAACGGTTTTAAAGAGACATTTGATATTATAAGGAGCCCTGTCCTACTACCCCCTCATAATCACCATCCTGAAATCCCACGCCTCTCCTTCCTTTGATGCCACTGCCACCTTCATTATGGCACACCACAAAAGCAAACCATGTGTTGAGTGTGTGTGGCCCACCAATGGAATCATTACAAATAATTCAGATGGCTTTCGAAGAAAAAACTCAAACGAGTCAGACGAGCGTTTCTGAATGGTTTTCACTCTTCAAAAAAAGCATTGAGGATCAACCCCATTCCGGACGTCTTTCAAGCAGCGGTATCGACGAGAACATTGAAGAAATCTGCGGAAAAATCAATGAAGACCGCCGTCACACAACTGGCGAGTTGTCAGAAGCTACGGGAGTGACATGGAGCTCAGTGCAACGCATTTTGACAGAAGACCTGTTCTCGTCGTTCCGGCTGCTTGAAAGACGTCCAGAACGGGGTTATTCCTCGATGATTAAATTTCCTTTTTTGAAGCACGAAAACCATTGGAAAACTCTCCTCCAACTCTTTGTAAGCCATCTGAATCATTTGTAAAGATTAATCGGTGTTTTGCCAAAAAATTTTTGCAAAAAATTTGTTTTAACCAAGTTCTTTGCCCTCTGAAATTTGACATCACAATTTCGACAGGGTAACGAGAAAAGCGTTTAAAACAATCTCTGCCTGAGGAGTGAGATCATTTCACAGAGGCGTCCACCTGGCTACTGACTGACGAGGTATAAGGGAACAAGCACTTACCATATTTTTTGGCGTATAAGACGCACTTTTTCTTCCCCAAAACTGGGGGAGAAAAGTGGGTGCGTCTTATACAGCGAACACAGTTTTAAAAATAATTAAAATTTCATACTCACCCGATACCGCGATCCCGCGATGCTGCGTGCTTCTTCTCTCCT
>NC_092860.1:149181480-149189750 GCF_032062135.1 Pyxicephalus adspersus | reverse complement strand
AAAATATTTTACTACAGTATTTGGTTCAGAATCTTTTTTTTCTAGATTTTCCTCCTTTAAAATTGGGTGCGTCTTATAGGCCGGAGTGTCTTATACCCCGAAAAACACGGTACCTTAATCAAACCCCCTCCACTCACGGTCCAGCCACAGGGAGGACAGTTCTGGTACCTTTGGGTCCCCTCTTGTAGACATATCTTTGTTTTATTCAATTTTTCAACATTAGTTTCCCAAAGACCAATAAAAAAAGCTAAAAAAATAGTCATATCTCTAGCAAGTGGTGATTTTGTATATCAGTTGTATTCTATAAAATGCAATTTAAAAGGAAGAAAACAGAAAATATTATTTTGCTTTTCTTATCTGTTTGATTCTTGTTTTTGAAATATAATAAATCAGTGCAGGAAAAGGAGAAGTAATACAGAACAGGAGAGTCATATAAAAGGAGCACTTACCTCTCCATGGTAAGTATATATTTGACACAGCAGTGTATTATACTCTGAACTCATCGTTATAGGTTATTAATAAATTAATATTAAACAGGATTTATATAGCGCCAACATATTAGGCAGCGCTGTACATTAAATAGGCATGTGCTTTACTAACTAATATTTTTGTCCTCCTATAGCGGGTGATCGATCACTCGGAATCCAAGAAACAAGAAGCACAGAGATACGTCCTCCTGTAAGGAAGAGATGAGACAGGTGTTTGTATCTGATCTGAAGACAAATATGTGGAGCAATACATTATGGCTTGTGCGATTAGCTGGCGGGTATATGTATGTAACATTTACACTGACATATGAATATTAATTATGTTAAAGAGGACATTAACTCTTTAGAATGTGTATCAGATGTACAATGGGCTAAATGTTTTTGTTTGCATGTTTTGTTTATATTTTGTTAAATACATACAGTGTTCTCCCCAGTCCTTTTTAGCTGGGTGTACCACCCGGCACTTTTCAGTCCCAGGTTACTGAAAAGCTGGGTCACAATACAGGGGCAGCCACCCACCTACAGCTTCTTTCTATGCAGCTTAAAAACATTTCTAGGGAGAATATTGATATATTACTATTACACAGTATTTATATAGCGCCTACATATTATGCAGCGCTGTACAAAGTCTATAGTCATGTCACTAGCTGTCCCTCAAAGGAGCTCACAATCTAATGTCCCTACCATATGTCATTAATACAGTCCAAGTTCAATTTTAGGGGGGAACCAATTAACCTCACTGCATGTTTTTGGAATGTAGTTGGAAAGCACAGTACCCAGAGGAAACCCACGCAGACACAGGGAGAACCTGCAAACTCCATGCAGATAGTGTCCTGGCCGAGATTCCAACCTGGCACCTAGCGTTGCAAAGGCCGGAGTGCTAACCACTGAGCGACGATGCTTTGTACATATATATATCATTAGTATATCTTATTTTCTTTTCCTTGAAAAGGAAAGCAAGCATGACAGTGCACCCACCTTTACTCACTGAAATAACTGGTGCTGGCACCCTAAGGAAGCAGGGATCAATCATCACGTGACAACGCGCACTGGCTGCACAGAGGAAAGGTTGCTTGCTTTTTTATACTCCGACGTGCCGGCCATTGTCACCAGCTACAGAGATAGAAGAAATGGAGACAAGATTGTGGTAAGGTTATTATAAGGGAGAGTCACAGGGGCCCTTTGCAGAAACTCTGTCACTTTGTCCTTCAGGGACAAGGCGAGTTTGTGTAGAAGGGTCTTGTTTTCGTGCATTTAACATGCATTTGACTCAGAAGCAGGTCGGCGGATTCCTATTTACTTCAATTGGAAAGTGTGGATGGCAAGTCTGCTTCTTCTCAGTAGGACATGCTGTGTCTAAAAAATAAATAAATCAAATGCAGGCAGCAAACAAGCGAGTTCCAAAACAAAGTTAGGGGTCAAGTACCAGAAATAAGACACCAGGAACACGGAGCTCACCAAAGACACAGAGGAACATAGGAAGACACTAGAGTCACCAAAGACGCAGGGGGAATGACGGAGTCACTGGAATAGCACAAGGTAACAGACTTAGGAACAACAGACTGGACAACAAAGGGTCAGCACACAATCAGGCAACAGGTGGATAGGAAATGCTCAGCAGAGCTAGGGGGCTCTCTAGGGAACACTCTGTCTGAGCCAAGGGCTATTAAAAGCCTGCTTCCTGATTGGCTGGCTGGAGGGCGATGTTGATAAAACTTGGAGGAACAGGTGCGCCTGGGGTCAGAACTGCCGGAGAGGCGCCGGTGCTTTAATGAGGAGAAGGTAAATATGGCAAATGAGTTTAAGTAATTGTGGGAATGAGTTGAAAAAATTGGTTTCAAAAAGAAAGACCCCAAAGAATTACAGTTCCTCCAACGGAGAATGTGTTTCAACAAATTTCACAAGCTTAACTGGGTTGAGGTACCATATTGAGGACTCCGAGCCTAGTGATTAAAGCACTAAGTAGCTTTCTATGTATGTTAAAAAACAGCTGAACATTGGGGCCTGTAAAATGTGTAACCAGCTCTATGTCTTTGCGCATGATCATTTTATTCCCATGTGTGTATGTGTGCTAACATATAGCTTGGCCCATGCCTCCATCTGTCTAACATGCACCCCTGCACACCACTTCCATACCTCTCATTCCTTGACTAGGCTGTTGATTTACCCCCAGTTCTCTCATCCTTGAGAAATAAAAAAGTAAGGGACTTCTATACAGCAATAGAAATTCAGAAGTTCCAATCACTTCTCATTCTAATAAAATCTAATAGGCATTAAATCACAGTTGGGAGATGTACAATGCAATACATACCAGTACCCTTAGACAACAGACAGGGATTTTTTTCTTCATTCTTGTTAAGTGCAGTTTTAGTGTTTTTGAAGAACATTAAAACAAAATGACTACAAATATGTTGGCTGCAATATGAAAAATGACCAGAAGATGGCAGACAAAGACATGGTTGTATTTGGATAATAATGGTTATGGTTAAAGACCCCTTGGGTGAACTATACTATATATTGAAAAACAAGGACAGATTTTTAAAATATTTTATTACAACATATTAACAATAGTGGTGTATTACTGAAAATATAATTAAATCTTTAAAAAGATTAAAAAAAAATTAAAAAGGATGTGGTGTGAGGGACTGAACGGCTGGTGGAGTGCCTCTCACACATGGACACTTACCTTCTCTGGAGCAGAGGGATGTTGCCAACTGAAAATGTGGGAGCTAGTGGGGAAACACTTTTTGTCCACAATTAAAAAAAAAGGCTGAATAGGAGCGCAGAGCCTCCTGGGATACGCACATCAGAAATTCCAGGAGGCTCCGAGAATGGACATGCGAGGGAGGGACTTTTCTGTCATTGAAAAAAGAAAGATGACAATCTCACACGTGCAGAAAGATCAGAATTTTTTTTTTTTTTTTTTGCCGTACGTCAGGATCTGTGCAAGAATTCTTTTTATTTTTGCTCTAGTTCCACTTTAATGGGGCTGAAAATAAATGTATTATCAGCTCTCAGGGTTCCCTGTGTACCCTGGAAATTTCAAGTTTGTACAACAATCGGTGTGGGGGATATGAAGGTTTATACATGGGGGTAATGACAGCTGCATGGACACAGACACAGCTCTCATGCTGCTGCTGTATGAGGGCGGGGCTTTCTCGCAGTACAAGGTGGGCGGGGAGCAGCACAGGTTTATAGGACACGCCCACTCTCGGGGAGCGGAAGATCCCATAGAGAAAGATAGGAGATGCACACACAGGTGATTGTAACATCATTGTACACACCCAATCAGCTGGTAGTACGCATTCTGAAGGTAGGATTATCTTATAGTACAACGAGGAGGAAGAGAAGAACAGGTACAGATCTAAGGTCACATCGGAGGGCACGGGACTTTGTATGATGACCGATCGGGCGCCTCAATGTAACAGTGCATGCAACAGCAATCATTTTGAATGAAACTCCAATCCAATGCAGCTCTAAAAAAAATAGCTGAATTCCCCCATTCCTCTGCAATGCAATGAGGTCTCCATTCTGCTCAATACTAAGCTGGCAGTGTCAGAAGCAAAGCAAATCAATGGCTCTCTTCGCTCCTCCAATGACCTACTAATGACTTCCTCACTCATAACCTCATCACATGCACGGCTCCAAGACTTTTTTAGAGCTGCCCCGACTCTCTTGAATGGTCTTCCGCATCCTATTAGGCTTGCTTCTCTTTCTGCTCATTTAAAAGATTCCTCAGAAGCCAACGCTTCACCCTCAACTACCCGTCTTTGTCTCTTATTCCCTCACTACTTCTCACAACTCTATATCGCCTCTCCTATTGTGTGATACTTACCCCACCTCCTAGATTGTAAGCTCTTCAGGGCAGAGCCCTCTTCTCCTCCTGTGTCACTGTCTGTATCTGTCTGTCATTTGCATCCCCTATTTAGTCTACAGCGCTGCATAATATGTTGGCGCTATATAAATCCTGTATAACAATAAGGCTTACTATAATGAAGGATTATGCCCAGCTTGCTGTAGTTTATGGGGGCTCTCTGACACAGAAGGTTGGCACTATTACACATCATAAATTCCTTGCAAGTATACACTGTGGCTTTCTAGGCAATGTTACATTGGTTGTGATGCATTTACTGATTCCTTATACCATGGAACCATTACCTCTGGCAGCAACTTCCTAGAGAATGATGGCGGCAATAAGCTGTATCAGCACCGCTCACTGCCGCCAGCTGTCATGTGTGCAGACGTCGGTCCTTTAAGAACCGTGACTTTGCCGAGGATCACTTGATCCCTAAACCTATCCTATAGCACGAGGTCACATGACTAGAAATACTAAACCATATTGTGATCAACAGAGATCATAGCGATCCCTCACCTCTTCCCTCCTCCAGACAATCACTTTGTCTTTTTCTAGTATCATCCCACTTCTTGCAATGAGATGTTGGATTAGTGATGACAAATTGTATAAAAACATTTTATTTCTTTTATATTTAATAATACAAAACTTACATTTATACAGAACATAAATAACCATATTGCATATTACTTAATGTGCATCTCCACTTCCAACCCATGCCGGCTTCTTCAGCGATCGCTTGTTTCTGGTAACTCACCACTTCCATGTTGCACTTGGTCTGAAGAGGCAATTATCAGATATTTAATAAAAGACAATTTAGGGTTACACCGTACATAAAATCTTTCTATTAGTGCAGTACCTAGCAATGTATAACTTCCAGGTAGTTACCCCCCCACCTCCAATCCAGACAACACCTTTATCTTATTCTGGTATCATCCAATTCCTGCAGTGAGATGCGGGATCAGAGAGGACACAATTGTGTAAATCCTGGTGTCTGTCCACCAGGAAATTCTTCCTTCTGTCTGCAGCAGACTGATAGCTTCCCAGGCAGGGCCAAAGCTGCAAGCAAGACTAATCCAATGTTCAATGGCGTTAGCATTCTCCTGCAGATCATCTGTCCAGCAGTGTGCAGCATCCCCAGTCTCCCTTTAGCTGTGCAGAGATTTGCCTATTTAGCATCCCCTGCACTTCCTCTGGGGCTGTTTTCAGCTGAAGGGGATTTCATGAAATGCGCAGCAGCCAATGAGCAGAGTAGTTCCTGGTTCCAGCCTTGTCCTGCTATTGGCTGCTAGCTGTATTTATACCTCCCTGATACCAGGCTCTGGTTGCTTGATGCCCAGCTTTACTGTTTGTGAGTTGCTCAGTCATATGCTGCCATTTTATGCCTTTTTGGATTCCTGCCCTGTGCTTGTTCCTGGATTATGCTTATCTGCCGCCTGCCCTGACCTGTGCTTGTGCCTGGAATCAATTTGTCTGCTGCCTATCCTGTGCTTGTACCTGGATTACACTTGTCTGCTGCCTACCCTGACCTGTGCTTGTACCTGGATTACACTTGTCTGATGCCTACCCTGTCCATCAATTTGCCTGCACCATGGCTCCTGCTGTCATCTAACTGAGTACCTGATCTGTGCTGTCCCTACAACGGAGCCCTCTGTGCTGCTCGTCCCTTGGTGGGGAGAGCCTGGGGGCCACAACCTCAGTCCAGTTTTAAAAATGTACCACTGATGTCCCAGAGCCTCACTGCTGCCTTGTAAATTAGTGGTATCCCCCAAAATCTATTAGGAATTCTCTTCAGCACTTTGCAGGGAAACCAGTAATCAAAACTTTGAAAGGGACACATTCATTATTGTATCATGAATAATCATCAGTGACAAAGGAGTGACAGATTAATGAAGAAATGTTGTACACAGTGCCATTCTCTATGGAGCGGGGAAGGAGATGAACAAGTAAGCGGCACCCCATTGTGCTCTCCTCCATTGACTTGTATTGCTCCTGATCTGTACGGATGGATCCATGAACACTGGGCAACCTCCATACACATGTCAGATTCTTAACCGAAAGCCCAATTGTTTGTATTGGCAAGAATCATCTGACGTGTGTACATCGCCCAAGACTATAAACATAACCCAGGCCAACAATAAACGTAGCCTGGTATTCAATCAATTCCAATAAAACGTTGAATGTATCTTTAGTACCCCATTAATTATCATCTATTACAAAAAATTACATAAATTTACATTGGATTAGGGGACCATCTTAAATACATTACAAAGAATAAATCTCATATCTTGTGATTGCAATATAAAGCCAACTTGACGACAATCCTCAACTGAGTAAAACTGACGTGACAAGTTTCTGGAGAACAATTCGGGTTGTGTAAAGCTGTGTAGATTTGGCATTTCTATAAGAGAATCTGAACACAGAATCATACCAGGGGGAAGAATTAAACTTTCTCCAGAAGTCAGGGGAAGTTTCTTAAGGTTCTGTTTTTATCTGCTGTCTGAGTTGGAATATTTGTTTTTTTGCAGTAACTTTATTGCTGGCATCTCTGGTAGGGTAGGTGTAGGGGAAGACGGTGGCTTGAGCTGTTTGACAAGCTTGGTTCTCTTTGGCAAGGAAAGCTTTCTTCTGGGAATCAATGAAGGAATTTCTCTGTGTTCTTATTGCTGGGAAGTGTGAAACACAAATTATTAGATTACATCTCTGATAATGGCTGTGCCTTGGATCTTGGCTCTGATATTTGCTGAAGATTCTATAGCCAGTGTGACACTTCTGGTAGTGTCAAATTCTTGGTCACCTTCCATGGGGTGTTCTTTGTAGAGCCAAAGGGTCAGGTGTAAGGAACCACAACACATAGCAGGGTACCAGGAATGTGGCAATTCTGGAAGTATTGGAGGCAAAAGATTTTAGCAGAACAGTATGGAAATCCACCAGTGCCATAGCTAATCTTTTACTCATCCTTTTCTTTACAAGCAGCTTTTATTTGATAGGCAATGCCAGAATGTTTTTAAAGTTTTTTTTACCTAACAACACACATTGTACAATTACGGGGTCCTGTAAATAACATTCACACAACTCACAGGTTTGATTACAACAGTTACTTTTGGGAAAAATTGTTGTATGTAATAACCTAAACTGTGTACTGATATTTAATGTATGTAAATATTTGTTCTGTCCCTTGCATGCAATAACATTAAGGCTGAACTCTAGGCAAGCAGGATATACTTCAGATGAACTACATATACTTATTTCCCAAACTCCAGCCTATCATAGGACGTATAGTGAACAGCAGTAGACTGACGACGCTCCCTCCTGTCAGCATACCTTCATGTAGGCGCTCATTCACTGCTATGTAATAAATTAAAGATGGCCAATACCAAGTCAAATTCATTTTCGCACACTACATGCTTGGATTTTGGTTTTACAAACATGTACATCTTCACTGGTGGGGGACAGAGGAGAACTTTCTAACTTTGAAGGAAAACCTTTGATTCCCGCAGATGACATCAATATGCTTCAATTACAATATTACAATTTCAGGAAGTTATCCTGTGCTGGGCATCTTTTCCTGTGGCCGCATTAATTGAGAAGAGTTTGCAATCCCCGGAGTACTGGAGGTTGTTTAACCTCTAGTGCCTAGGAATTGCAGAGGATTTCCAAGGCTAATAAGGAATTCCTCCTGTTCGGCAAGAGCTCGACCTCTCTGCGAATCAGAAGGCCGCTCCCGCTTTTCGGTAAGGGAGAAAGGCCCGATTGGCCACAAAATCGAACTTAATATTCTCGCTCGCTCATCCCTAGCTAGGATTTGGTCCCATACGTAACTGAAGGGTTTGTTTACTTGGCTATATTTAGCTGTAAATGTTTCTACATAGGTAAAACTAAATGTAAATTAAAAAAAAGAATCCACAAACACATTTATAACGTAAAAA
>NC_092860.1:149168356-149179565 GCF_032062135.1 Pyxicephalus adspersus | reverse complement strand
GAAAAAGCTACAGGTGGAATTGTGTCTTAATTGCTGCACTTTGGTGAGAGTAAAAGGGTGTTATAAATTTTTACTAGGGGGGTCACAGTGTTTGATTACAGCAATTGTTACCTGTGGATACATGGTGGAAATGTGCTTGACTTTTTTACAGATTATCAGAGCTAAACAGAATAATTTCTCTTGGTGAACATATGAAGTTGATTAATTGGAAATACATAAACAAGTAGGTGCACTTTTTGTCTCTTGGATCACTTTAAATGTCAAACAATTAAATGTAAAGATATGTTTGTAAAAGTGCATTTATCTGTCTTTTTTGCTTTAGAGCATACTAATGGCTTGATACTGATATACCTCAAATTGTGGAGTAATGGAGATGTTATTATATAACACAAACTATCTAATTGGAAGTAATTAGGATTGCACCTGATCATGCCCTCCTGTACCTCCATATCACCTCGCAACAATTAATGCACCCCATCACCTGTCTCCCTGGACCTGATATTATCCTATAATACCAGTATACAAAACACCTGTCCTCACTTCCCCATCCTTTCATATCCCCTGCAATAACTAATTACTAGTTTCTGACATGCCCTTCACTTCTATTTCATCCTGCAATATTAGCAATACACTCTTTTCATGAACCCCTATCACCCTGCAATGTCAGTGCCCCCATCACCTGTCTTCCTTATATTTTGCTCTGATACCCTTTCCTGTTACCCCTCTTTCAATAACCTTGTCATCTATTTGGAACATTTTATTTTCATACCATCCTTTACCTTCTTTAACTCCCATCGGTAAAGGTGTAAGGCCTCCCCTATAACAAATCTTGCACAGCTGACCTTGTCTTTTTATCCTCTTATCCTGGGTTTCCCAACACATCTTGTGCCATGGCACATATTTCACATTATAAGGTCCCATATGCAGGTTAATTGGCTACGTCCTGCCATCTAGTGGAAGAGTTTGATAATGTCCCACGGTACACCTGATAATCTCTCAGCGCACAGTGGTTGGAAATTGCTGCTCCATTTATGGATTTTAAATTTTATGAAAAAAGTCCTGGTGGCTTCTAAAGTAGAACTCTCCTTTACTTCCACTACCACTGTATCATTCACCCTGTACTCCCTGCTGGCACTATTCCCTCTCCTTCTCCCCGGTTTGTTATCTCATTGTCTCTCTGCTCCATTACGCTCTTGCTTTCTGTCTGTGCTACTTGCTGGTGACATCTCACCCAACCCTGGTGCCCTCCCCCAAAACCCCTTTCCTGCCCTTTCACCAAGATTCACCCTCCTCCTAACCTTCTTCCCATTCACCCAACTCCAAAATTCTTACCTCCTTTCCCTGGCAGTCTATGGAATGACCATCCACCTCTTAAGTCTTTAAACTTCTTGGCTTTCCTCCTCAGACTCTGCCTATGTCACCTCTCTCACGGAGGCCTGCCCGTCACACATACCCCTAGACCTGGCAACAGAGATGGGGCATGTTGTGGGTCTCCTTCTCTCACCTAACTGTACATAGTCCCCTTCCTGCCCCACCCTCTCTATTCTTGCTGTTGTCTACTGACCCCCTGGCCCAGTATCACAAGTTTTGGGTAATTTTCCTTCTTGGTTCCCACATATTCTTTCCAATGACCAGCCCTCCCTAATCCTTAAATGTACTGTGTATGAGCCCAGCCTTCCCCCCTCAGCCAGACTGCTCTCATTACCTCCTCTGCTAGACACACACAACATAAATGGCCCCACACATTAGACCTGGTATTTCCCAAACTCTACAACCTCGCCCTCCTTGACAACTGCCAATTTACCTTTCCTGATCACAGCCTTATCACCTTCACCTTTATCACCTTCAACCTATCTAATTCTTAAACCCCTTTACCACATCCCAGGCCTGGTCAATGGCTGAGATCTGTAACCTTGACCACAACCTCTTCTAAAATTATATCCCTAACCCCCACCCTCTAAAATCACATCTCTAGATAAAGCTGCCACTTGGTTCAACCACATTATTTCTCTGGCTTTTGATAACGTTACCCTTGCCACCTTAAGCTAACCCCAATCACTGGTACAAAGTAGGAGCAAGCCCATTAGTATGAGGAAGACCATTCCAGACAGTTAGGGAGCTCTAGAAAAGTCTTGGAGCCATGCATGTTATGAGTGAGGAAGTCATTAGTAGGCCATTGGAGTAGCGAAGAGCAAAAATTGTCTTCAAACACCATCTGCACCCAAGTTCATTTTTACTTTGCAGTATAGTATTTCTACTTCTAATACTTCTTGTACTATGTGACTAAATAGGAACAAGATCCAGGTATTACGTTTTCCTTGGATGATTTGAAATTAATTTGGCCCAATATTTCTTCCTTGCAGTAATCTTCATACCCTTGAAAATGTCTATAAAGTCCTCCTTGGTTGGTAATATTGTCTATCTTGGCAGCCTCTTATCCGCCATTTCTTGGTGTCCTGGTTATATGTGCTCCTATATATTTCATTCATAGTATGTATGAAATAGAAGAGACCCGGTCACCTTTGCATTTCACAAGGAAGGGACAGTTGCCTTTAAAGAGACCCTGTCACCTTGTCTATTCAGGGCAGACTGCCCAGAGTCTATTTAAAGCAGAGGTATGCCCCCTGGGGTTTGTGGCAATAATGACAGGCCAAGCTCCCAAGAAATGCCGTTCTGCTCTAAATCTGTATTAACCATGGTTTCAGCATGGGATTGCCTCCAAGTTCCTGTAGATGTGAGTCGGGTGTTCACAGAATTTGGGCTCTATTGTACAGGTTCGTAGCAGGGTGACATATAAACAAATACACACACACACACAGGGTTCGCCAATTCTTTTCTGGGTAAGGGGGATAAACATGACTGATTTAAAGACTCTGGTCTGTATTATATTTGGTAGTGTCACATTATTAATTTTGTTTCTTAAGGTGAAGATAACAAGCTTTGCAATATGGAAGGCCACAGCATAAGAACCACCCAGGTGCCGTCGGGCACCAAAGGGAAGGTAAGGAGTAAAACTCTCCCCCGTTATAGAGCAGGATACGGATGGCATCACGGTGCAAGGATCTGAGGGGCATACCACGGATGTGTGTGCAGCAATTCACAAGGCTAAATGCCTCCCAAATGAAGGAGATTGAGGTGTGCTACATAAATTACCTGAAATGAGTTTCATGTGATAACCAGAATCACTTGACTAGCATGTGGGTTGATACTACACATGCCTGCTCTGTGATTCAGGATATCTCATGGCAATGGCCAGCACAGGTAATGAAGGAAGAAATCCGTAAGCTAACGCTACCCAGGAGATGTCCGCCAGCAAATGTCACCCAGGATATTGAACCTGTACCTCAGCACCTGAAAACTTCAGGTGATGTTCTGCAAAACATTTGTAATGCCACGCAGGACATTGTCCAGGTAAAGAAAGGAGGCTTTTAAGCAAATTTCCAGAGCGAGTTGGGTGCCACCAGAACTGGGATCTTTTTAGGATAATTATTGAGGCCATTCCACTTTGGAAGTGCTGTCAACTTTTGTACACTTCTGAATGCAGGAGAAACTTAAGCCAATACTACCCAGGTGACAGAACCACAAACCATTGCAAATATTACTCCGGACATTGTATCCATCCATGAAAGTAGTATAGCCAATACCACTCAAGTTATGGCACTGCCTTCTCTCATGAACAGATACAATTTCTAGTGTGGTATTAGTCCAGTAGTTTGTTATCCAACCAGTTCCTGAGGACCTTGGAAGCAGGATGTAGGCAAAACTAAGAAACCAATGACACCACAGTGAATATAGTTGCGGCTGATGTCATTGCAAATATCCCCAGTCCAGAAAATAGATAAAAAGTTCAGCCATTGTCCTACATAAGAGGATGGGGTTGTGCATCATGGTGGTCAATGGGAACGGAAAGCTTTCAGGGTTATCAAAGGATTCCCTGAATGTTGCTGACTTTTCTCTCCCTTGAAAAGGAAAAAATAACTCCTAATAAAGCAGAGGATATCTGTCCCTAATGGAGAAGGGCAAGCACTTATAATTGATACGGCCTGTACTAATGGCACTCTAGTCAGCACAAAGTAAGCTAGATAGCCTGAAGAATTCCAGAAATGAAGAGGGAAATGACGAATAAATGATCACCTCTAGGACATCAAAGGGTCATCCATTGGACTCTGGGTCCTGCAACCTGATTCAGGAAGAAAGTGCCAATGATGGTGGTGTATGAGTCCAGCTGTTGTGTGGTGGTCCTGTTTAATGGGGTATCCTTGCCCTCCTTACTTTCTGACCCCCTATTTGCCATCCACTGTGTTCTGGACAGAATATAACGATGTGCAATTTTTAACCCCATGCTGATAATGTAAGTCTTGTTTTAATATGGTCCACTTTAATAATATATTTTTCTGACCTAGAATATTCAACTCCCTTAACCTGAAGAAGCAGACTATGATCTATGAAATGTTTCAAATGCAATTATAGCATAGTTGGAATGTTACTACAATTATGTATGTAGTGAGGAGGGTTGCAATCCATGATGTTAGGAGGTCTTTTAAACTTTTTTTTTTTTTTTTTTGCTTGAGAGGGGCCTTATTGTATATTTTTCAGAAACCATTCTGCTTTAATATAAATTATAAGATTAAATCTCTTCATAACGTGTGTTTCAGGTTTCCAAGTAAGTGGAACGCAAAGAGAATTTCCTTTGTCGATATCCCAGAAAAGAACTTTTTTTGCCAAAGAGGGGCAGCTCGACAAACAGCTGAAGCCACCGTCATTCCCTACACCTACTAGTGATACCACCTCTAAAGTTACTGGAAAACCAAATACTCAAATAAATTGGACACTGCAGATAAAAGCAGAACCTTCAGTGACACTTCCCCTGACTTCTGGAAAAAGTTTCGTTCTTTGTTTTCCTCCTTCAAAGTTATGGGAGCTATGCGATGAACATTCTGAAGCATCTCAACAGTGGTTTCTGAGTATAAGTTTCCACTAATTTTTATCCAATGTTGAATAGAAACATGAGAATATTTTGAAGCACTTATTGTGGACACAGATTTATTTGTTAGTAAAAAAAAATGGTTTGGTTTATGCACTGTTTGGATAGATAAAGATGTTTGTTATATTAACACATTAGCATATATGATGGCATGGATTTGGTGATTAGATATCTAGAAAACTACAACCCTCTGCATATGGGTAGTAAATGCCTATTCTATGGTATAGGGTTACATTGATATGGTATATAGACACCTGGACATTATTGGTGGCTTAATAATTATGGTTTGACTCTCACTGCTTTATATTCACTATTAAGGATATTGTTTGTCACTCATTTTGGGTGTTAATAATTTTTAGAAATTATATTGGTGATGCTAATTAAATAAATTATATTTAGTCAGTCTATCTTAGGTTGAAAATACATGAAAATTTAATTATTAAATGTTGATTTCATTCACCTTCCCTTCTGCCATTGATTGCCCAATATAAGTGAAAGCATCTATAGCTCACTCTTCATTTGGGAAAGACAAATAATACTTACTCACCATTTGTTATATTTTATTGTATAAAGTGTTGACATGTTTTTGTTTTTATTTTGATCTATTATATGCAAGCTCTAGACCTCCTAATGAGACGTGGACATGGTTTCTGATAGATGTGTAGAGATTCTAAGTCTATTATAAATACTATGACAAATACATCAGTGTTTGCCTTGTTTTTAAAATTTACCAATAAAAATTTGTATGTTTTAACAAAATTGTAGTTCTAAGAATCATGTTAATTTAATTGGAAGCTGCCCAAAAAATCCCACTTAATGTTAGGAGAAACCAGACAAACCATATCTACCTGGCCGGAAAACCATGGCCATCTTTATCTAGTCCTTGCCCATGGGTAATATTCACTACGGGGTGTCACAATCATGAAGATTCTGGTGATGACGTTAACTTTCACTTCTGTCAATGTGCAAATATTAAAGGCTTCAAAGTGCTTTCCACTTCCATTGAAGTCAGTTTGAGATTCCTCAGTTCATATTTGACCTGCGACTAATCATCTCAGCTCCATCCTGCTGTAAGCCGATCCAACATTCCTATGGACTGAGGAGGGGGTAGTTCTGACTCATCTATACAAGGTCATTGTGGGGTATCTGTGAGTCTGACATGGATCATTTCCTCACCTTGTGATTGGCTACAAGTTATATGTTGCAAGTTACAAATGTTGCAATTTGATGTTGGTAAATGACAAGACTGAAGAAATGCTTCCTTCTACCTGCAGCAAACTCAGGACATTATCTTAGCTTAGGCAAAATCCCTGACGGGGAATTATATTGCTTTTGGGTTTTTTTTTTTTTTTTTTTTTTTTTTTAAATCGGAAACCTTACAATGATCTAAATTAAATCTATGGCATACACACAGGGGGATTGTACTGTAGAGTGTTCACAAGGTGGTCAGAAGTTTTTATTGCATCCTTGTTTTGCAGATTATCAATGGCAGAAGGGGAGGACCGTTCACTAATTTCCGATCTCCATCTGTGCAAATCAGCACCAATATTGTGATGGACCTCCTAAATAAATATCGATTCGGGTCTAACAGCTACCCATCATTTGGTGAACCCCACCTCTATAATCTGTGGCTGTATTAAAAGTGATGGATCTCTTTACATTTGGGGAATGGTTGACTCTGAAATCCATGAGGTGGTTGGAGAATTTTGCATGATGCTCCATTATACTGTCTTCATATAGCAGATACCCTTCACATTAGGAAACCCAAGGAGTCTCCGTGAGGAAGGGGGTGGAAAGTTGTTTAGGAATTTTACCCATTCCATACAGGTGCTAAAAATGTATTTGTATAATGTAGTACTTGGGCTTAAAGTTTATGTACCAAAAAATAGTCCACTGGTATGAGCGTCATGTTTTACACAAGTTGTCTATTCAAGGCCAAGTGTCTTTGTAAAGGGGGACCCTGCCATTTATGCCACTGTTATATTCTGTCAGGGACTTCAGATACATGTGATTTCTTTCAGTGCCTGGGTCACATGACTGTCAGACCCCTCACTACTATCATTAGCAGCCAACATTGGGAATTCTAGCTCGGGCTGCAATGGTGGCAGGAGTGTGCTGTAAATGTTGGGGGCATCGTATAGAGGCAAGGACGATTTGCCTTGAAAAGTCACCTGATGCGGCCCCCCCCCCTCACAAAAACAAAAACATATTTTAGCAGATGCTCCACTAGCTTCAACCTTCCCATTCTGGTGCTATGACAGGTATTATGAATTTTAAATAAAGTTCGGCCACTAGGAAACGTTTACCTTTTAAGTTTTTGAGTGTTGGTGAGAAATAAAAAGGCAAAAAATAAAATTAACAGGTGGATAGAGTGAAAACCTAATACATAGATCCTCTCTATTATTTACAGACAGCAGCAAATGGCATGACCACAATCACACTGCATATAAAATATGTGAAGTAGACTGGTGTTTGTGTAAAGCCGGCGTCCGGTCAGCTAATAGGATGACACCTCTAGTACATTAAGGATATAAAAATCATTTTCCTGATAAAACCAAATAATGCTGGAGCACAGAAGAGCTGGAAATTGATGAGGTGATTCCTGATATGAGCATTGGAAAATAAAGATAAAGATCAGTTTTGTAATTCATTATAAATATTCCCTTAAACAAGACGACCACCACGGGGATTCATGTAAGAGATCGGCACCCTGAAGGGGTGTGAGTCCAGGTGCGCTCGTGAAGATCCTTGATAGGCTTATGTATGCAATTTTGAACACCCCCCACCCATTGTCACCCTCCTATAATACTACTGCACCCCTATCTCCCCCTTGCCACCCCCCTATAATACTAGTGCACCCCAATCACTCCCTATATAATACTATTCCCCCCCCAGTCACCCTCCTATAATACTAGTACACCCCCTATAATATCAGTCCTCACCTTGTGATTGGCTACAAGTTATATGTTGCAAGTTACAAATGTTGCAATTTGATGTTGGTAAATGACAAGACTGAAGAAATGCTTCCTTCAACCTGCAGCAAACTCAGGACATTATCTTAGCTTAGGCAAAATCCCTGACAGGAGGAATTATATTGTATTTTTTTTTTTTTTTTTTGGAAACCCTACAATGATCTAAATTAAATCTATGGCATACACACAGGGGGATTGTACTGTAGAGTGTTCACAAGGTGGTCAGAAGTTTTTATTGCATCCTTGTTTTGCAGATTATCAATGGCAGAAGGGGAGAACTGTTCACTAATTTCAGATCTCCATCTGTGCAAATCAGCACCAATATTGTGATGGACCTCCTAAATAAATATCGATTCGGGTCTAACAGCTACCCATCATTTTGGTGAACCCCACCTCTATAATCTGTGGCTGTATTAAAATTGATGGATCTCTTTACATTTGGGGAATGGTTGACTCTGAAATCCATGAGGTGGTTGGAGAATTTTGCATGACGCTCCATTATACTGTCTTCATATAGCAGATACCCTTCACATTAGGAAACCCAAGGAACCTCAGTGAGGAAGGGGGTGGAAAGTTGTTTAGGGATTTTACCCATGCCATACAGGTGCTAAAAATGTATTTGTATAATGTAGTACTTGGGTTTAAAGTTTATGTACCAAAAATAGTCCACTGGTATGAGCGTCATGTTTTACACACGTTGTCTATTCATGGCCAAGTGTCTTTGTAAAGGGGGACCCTGCCATTTATGCCACTGCTATATTCTGTCAGGGTTTTCAAATTCATGTGATTTCTTTCCGGGCCTGGGTCTCATGACTGTCAGACACCTCACTATTATTAGCAGCCAACATTGGGAATTCTAGCTCGGGCTGCAATGGTGGCAGGAGTGTGCTGTAAATGTTGGGGGGCATCGTATAGAGGCAAGGACGATTTGCCCTGAAAAGTCACCCGATGCCCCCCGCTCACAAAAACAAAAAAATACACATATTTTAGCAGATGCTCCACTAGCTTCAACCTTCCCATTCTGGTGCTATGACAAGTAGTATAAACTTTAAATAAAGTTTGGCCACTAGGAAACATTTACCTTTTAAGTTTTTTACACCAAGTGTTGGTGAGAAATAAAAAAACAAAAAATTAAAGTACCAGGTGGATAGAGTGAAAACCTAATCCATGTATCCTCTCTATTATTTACAGACAGCAGCAAACGTCATGACCACAACACACTGCATATAAAATAAGGGAAGTGAAATGGTGTTTGTGCCGGCGTCCGGTCAGCTGATGACATGACACCTTTAGTACATTAAGGATATAAAAATCATTTTCCTGATAAAACCAAATAATGCTGGAGCACAGAAGTGCTGGAAATTGATGAGGTGATTCCTGATATGAGCGTTGGAAAATAAAGATAAAGATCAGTTCTGTAATTCATTATAAATATTCCCTTAAACAAGACGACCACCACGGGGATTCATGTAAGAGATCGGCACCCTGAAGGGGTGTGAGTCCAGGTGCCCTAGTGAAAATCTTTGATAGACTTATGTATGCAATTTTGAACAACCCCCACCCATTGTCACCCTCCTAAAATACTAGTGCCCCCCAGTCACCCCCCTATAACACTAGTATACCCCTATCACCCCCCTATAATACTAGTACACCCCTATCACCCCCCTATAATACTAGTGCAGGGCAGCTCTGGCCCCCTGCACCCCATATGACCCCTTTCTCCTCCCTCCCTGTAGACATTTGGAATGCCAGTTTAGAGTTTCCCGGTTGTCACATGACTCCTCCTGTCAGCCTTCTCTGACGTCACTTCGGTGTCTTTTTTTTTTTCTTGCTCAGGTGAAAGTGTTTTCGGTTGCATTTTATTGTGACGTCACGTGACGCCAATTTCCGGGCCCCGTTATTTAAATTGGCATCATAACACCAAGGCCGACATCGTAGAGAGACTTTCTGCACGAATCGGGAGGAGTTTATTATTCTGAATGTACTGCCATCATATCAAGTGAGTGCTCGGTCACACGGTCTTCGGGGGGGGAGGTGATCTGTCCTTACAGTCTGTACACCATAGCGACACCCTGTCACCATGGCAACTCATAGGATGTCCCCTAAAAGTCAGAGGAGGAGCCCCCCCCCGTGCCCTCATAGGTTAGAGGCCCCCACACCTCACTGTTACCACCTCCTCCTCCTCTGCCCCTCTTTCCTGTGACCCCCGGGAGCTGTGATACCCCTTCTATACAGTCGGGCTCCTTCCTGTTACCCCTCTCACTAACCCTGTCATCAAGTTGGAACCTTTCATTTTCATTCCTTCCCTTATTACAAATCTTGCACAGCTGACATTTTATCCTTTACTCCAGGGTTTCCTAACACGTCTTGTGCCATGGCACATATTTCACATTAGAAAATTGGCGCACCCCCAACAATAATGTCCCATATGCAGGATAACTGGCTGCCATGTGCCGCCATCTAGTGGTAGTTTGATGTATATTCCCACCGTACACCTGATGTCTCCCTGGCTCTATTATTTATGGCTTTTTAAGTCCCTGAAAAAAGTCCTGGTGGCTTTTAAGGTGGAACTCTCCTTTACTTTCACTACCGCTGTTACAATGAATCATTCACCCTGTACTCCCTGCTGGTTCTATTCCCTCTCCTCCTCCCCAGTCTGTTCTGCTCCTGCTTTATGTGCTTCTCACCTTTCTACTCTGCTACTTACTGGTGAACCCTGCCCCCCCCAGCCTCTTCCCTACCCTTTCACCAAGATTCACCCTCCTCCTAACCTTATTCCCATTCACCCAACTTTGTCAGCAATAAACTCCTCTCCATCCACAACCATCTCCTCTCTAAACTTCTTGGCTTTCCCCCTCTGCCTCTGCACTTTCCTATGGAGGCCTGCACTTCACACATTCCCCTAGACCTGGCAACATAGATTGGGGGTGGTGAGGGCCTCATTCTTTCACCTAACTGTACTTGGAGTCCTCCCTACCCCGCCCTCTTTCACCGGAGTCCACTCCATCTCTTTTCCACCCTTACTTCTCATTGTTGCTGTCGTCTATTGACCCTCTGGCCCAGTATCACAAGTTTTGGTTATTTTGCATCCTGGCTCCCACATATTCTTTCCGTGCCCTCCCTCCTCCTTGGTGACTTTAATGTTGCAATGGATGAGCCCAACCTTCCCTCCTCAGCCAGGCTGCTCTCATTACCTCTCCTTTGGACTCACACATAAACGGGCCCACACACATTGCCGGACCAACTTTAGACC
>NC_092860.1:149140348-149165121 GCF_032062135.1 Pyxicephalus adspersus | reverse complement strand
CTGCATCTGGGAAGAACTGATATGCAGCTGCCAGGCTCGGACTGCAGCAATAACGTTACTGAAGGCATTTTTTATATGGGGAGTAAAATAGATGAAGGCTGTGGTATAAAGAGGCAAAAAATGGAACCTTCATCTATTGCCAAAGCAGATACACTTCAGTGCCAGTCTATAAACTCCTCCACTGCTAATGTTGGTGCACCTGCTGGATTTGGGCAGATCTCGACATCCCCTTGTGAGAGAATCCCTTTAAATGCCTCCCAAATAATGGAGGAGAATGGGGTGTGCAAAAAAACAACTTGTCTGAAATATAAAGAGGCAGATACTTTGCATGCTAATCCTGTGGTTCGGGATATTGCATGTCAATGGTCAGCACAGGTAACTAAGGAAGAAGTAAACAAGCAATGTGCTAATACTACGCACGAGATCTATCAGCTAACAAACATCACCCAGGAAATTGAACCTGCACCTCAGCAACTGAACACTAGAGAGTTAAGCGATGTTCTGCAAAACATTTGTAATGTCACGCAGGACATTATCCAGTTGACTAATGGGGACTGTAAAGCAAATTCCACCATAGAGCTGAATGTGGTGCCACAGCACATGGAATCTTATGAGATCAGTAATGCAGCCGATTCCACTTGGGAGGTGCTGCCAACTTCTGTGAAACTTGCAGGAGAATCTTTAGCCAATACTACCCAGGTGACAGAACCACAGACTGTTGGCAATATTACTCAGGACATCGTAGCCATCTGTGAAAGTAGTATAGCCAATACCACTCAAGTGATAGCACTGCCTTCCCTAAATACCACAGTAGAAATTGTATCTGTTCATGAGTCCAGTAGTTCTGTAAACACAACTCAAGTTATCCAACCAGTTCCTGAGAACACTGGAAACATGACGCAGGATGAAGGAAAAGCTAAAGAAACTAGTGACGGCACAGTGAATATAGCTGAAACTGAAGTCATTGCAAATATACCCAGTCCCGAAAATAAGATAAAGCTCAGCCATCATCCCACAGAAGGGGATGGCTTTGTGCATGAAGGTGACAAACCTGACATTTCTGCTACGAACAGCATAATAACTCCTATGGATAATTGTGTTGAAAGGGTCGTGCAATCCCCAAAAGAGATTAAAGGCTGTCTTGTTTCTCCAAAAGTTGACCAAAGTTTGGTGCCAACTTCTGATGTGGTGAATGAGAACAGAAAGCTTTCAGGGTCACCAAAGCATTCTCTGAATGTTGCTGACTTTTCTCCTTCCCCTGAAAAGGAAAATATAATTCCTAATAAAGCAGAGGATATCTGTGTCACTAATGGAGAAGAGCAAGCACCTGTATCTGATATGGCCTGTACTAATAATGGAGCTCCAGTCAGCATGACTACACAAAGTAAGCCCGATAGCCTGGAAAATTCAAGAAATGAAGCTAATGACATTGAAAATTGTGGGCTCATTGGTTCCTCACAGAATAAAGGATCCCCCTCTAAGATGTCCAAGGTTCATCTTTTGGACTCTGGGTCCTGCAGCATGATTCAGGAAGAAAGTGCCAATGATGTCAGTGTGTTTTCTTTTGGATCTCTCTCTTTTGTTACTTCTACACCTGTTGCAGGGTTAAACATGTTTCCGTTTCAGAAATCTTGTAAAGATTCAGAACCTCAAGATCCCAATATATCACTTGTTTGTGTAATGGAGCCACCCCAAAAGAAGGATCTGTCACAAGATTCTACTACCACACAGTTTAAGCTGATGGCACAAACCAATGAGAATGAGAGTTGCAAATTTAAAAGTAAAATGGAATCTGGGCTCCCAACCAATGTACTCAAAACTCAGCGTCAGTCTCGTATGTCTGGTATACCAATCACACGCCGCTCTCCAGCTGTGCTCAAGAATCCTACGGGGCAAAGTGCAGCAAAAGAACCTACGCAGCCTAAAATTCCATCTAAAGGGATGCCTGTTAAGGTGACCTTTAGACCTCCTCTCGCCCAGAAAAGTTTGCCAAGAGCAAGTCTGGAAAATGCAAAGCAAAACAAGGAGGGTGCCAATGATATGATTTCTTTTTCTTTCTCTAGCAATGTCTGAACTGGAGAAGTGCTGCCATGTACAGGTAAAACATTCAAGCAAATGTCTAAACTGAACTTTTCTTTTCTAGACTTCGGGCCTCTGTCCTGTATTGAATTATTCCATCTGTTAGATATTGTAATATGGGGATTCAGCGTGTCCCTTCACTGTTGTGATGGATGATAATGGTGTACACATTACAGTGCACAGTGCTAGAGATTTTGTAATAGATCTTAGGGGATACCACTAATTTAGGAGGCAACAGTGGGGCTTTGGGACATCAGTGGTACTTATATAAAACTGGACTAAGGTGTGTGTGTGTGTGTGTGTGTGTGTGTGTGTGGTTTTTTTGTTTTTTGTTTTTTTGGTGTTTTAATGTTGATCTAGGAAGTTCTGGGTCTGCTGCTGCTTCTCATTTCACTGTCCAATCATAGTTTAAGGGAGGTACAAGACCTGTCAGTGCAGCAGAACACTGGATGTCCTGCAGGATTGAACGGTTATGTGGCAGAACTATGTAAAGATCACATCTGGATGGACAGTAACTATTTTTTATTAATTTTAGCTTTTTTATTTCTTCAGCTTTAGATGTTTGCATGCAGATAAACCTGAAATCTTTCATCATTTTATTTCTTTCTCTCTTCTCTCAGACTTGCAATAGCTGTCAAGGGCTGCTTACAAAACTTCTACGGGAGAATGAAAAACTTCTTCAGGAGAATGAAGACCTTAGGAGACAGGTGTCCAAATGTGATGGTGAGCGGCAGATTGTTCTAATATAAAAGGATTTCGATGTAAAAATGCTGCCCTGTTTGTTCTTGATGGGCTAAACCCCTGGTGGCCAAACTGCAGAATCCACATTGTGGTGGTCAGCGGCCCCTCCAGACAATGGCCTGCGTCTTCATCACCTTGGGGCCCATCTTCTGTAGGGGAAAGATATTTAGTCTGAATTACGGAGATTTATTTCTTTCACAGCAGTTTTACAGTTTCAGTGCTGCTCATCACTATTCTCTTGTGGCCGCATTCTGTTTTCATTGAATACCTTTGGTGATGATGGGGGGCTATACTAGAGGCCCCTCTATATTAGATGCATTGAACACTGAATTAGTCTTGCTTGCAGCTTTGGCCCTGCCTGGGAAGCTATCTGTCTGCCGCAGACAGAAGGAAGAATTTCCTGGTGGACAGACACCAGGATTTACACAATTGTGTCCTCTCTGATCCTGCATCTCACTGCAGGAATTGGATGATACCAGAATAAGATAAAGGTGTTGTCTGGATTGGAGGTGGGGGGATCTATCTTTAGGATACCGCTTACACTGACCCCCTTGTAAACTTGGTATTGACTCCTATGGTAAAATTCCTTAGAACTCCAACATTAGGCACTACCTGAACTCTCTAAGACTTGTCTATTGCATCAATATGACCTCCGGTTGAGAGTTTTCAGAATTCTTGGACAGCTTTTGAGCTCTTTTATGTGTTTACCAATGGCCAGTAACAGATGCTATGTGCCAACTTTACCAGAGCAACCCAAAAGGGAGGATGGACCGCCAGCCCTAGTAGACACCAGGCTACCATGCTGCAAAATGACACCAGGTGGCAACCCTCAGGATCACCTCCCTAGCAGTAACAGGACGGCTGTGATGCAGACAGGGTGGCAAATAGAATTTTCAGCTTTAGGAAGAAGTCAGGGGAGATAGTAGGCAAGAATAGTCAGTGCTCAGGAAGGGATAAAGGTAGGTGTCAATTAGGGGTAGACCAATGCCCAGGCAATTGTCAAAGAAGTGGCTTAAGTGGAGTATACATCTTGACACGAACACTCACATGGCATGGAGGAAGCAAATACACACATGCATCTGTGAACACACAAACCTGCGTCACCCCCTAAACATGACCACTCAAGCTACTACCTTTAGCCCATGTGTTACACTGCACATAAACAAGACTGACACAACCCCTGGAGGTATTGTAACAACCGCTTTTTTACTTTCATTTGACCTACTTCAAGCAGGTTTTGCATGTCCATAGACTTGTATGGTAATGTAAAAGTTGCCTGAAGAGAACAAAAACCTTCATAATACTCCCTGTAACCTATAGACTATGTTCAGACTAGCAGTAAAAAAAAATGTGGTGTCCACCACTACCAGGCAGTTAACAATAGTTATCTGAGAGTGGTAAAAAGTGGTAACCTCTAGACAATGGCAGATACTCATGAAGGCATTTGCTTGTGGTTGGAAGAGGTGCATTATTTTAACTTCTTTATGGAGTTATGCCATTTTTAGTAGTAGTAGTGTAACAGTTAACCATTCTTGGACACTGCATGAAGTGAGATACGGCAATGCTACTACTCATAGATTTTAAGTTCTTCAGGGCAGGGTCCTCTCCTCCTCCTGTGTCACTGTCTGTATCTGTTTGTCATTTGCTATCCCTATTTAATGTACAGCACTGTGTAATATGTCGGCACCACATAAATACTGCTTATTACTGTTAAAAATAATAATAATAACAAAAATACAAGCAAATGCTAGAAAAAAATAGATGAATGAGCAAACCTATTTGCTGTTATGTTAACGCACAAATAAATGCAGTTCACCACAATGGTACCACTTAGAAACAAACCTTAGTCTTGACTTAGCCCATTTGCACCACTAACCATCTCTGTAACCTTACCTTTAATACTAAACTCCCTTTAACTCTAAGAAGTAGAGAGGTGTTTGGTTGGGTTGTTTGGTGGAACCAGGTAAATGATCAATACCAATGAGATATTGATTGTTTACTTGACCATGCACCCATCAACCAGGGTATGGCCACCTTAAACCAAAACAAACATAAAAAACACAACATTTAAACCATATCCTGACAATTTACCATTTAGCCAATGTAGTGCAATCTACGCAATGTGCAATGACGGGACTATTTGGCACAGAACACCTATATTGGTAGAAAATTTGTGATCCAAGCATTTCTGCTAAACATCAAAGAACAGTGGCCTCACTTACCTTTTTTTTTTTTTTTTTTTTTGGATTAGCTAGGGAACTGACCTCCCACATTGGAAGACTATAAGTTTGAGAAGTTTATCACACACCCCATATCAACAAACTTCCAAATTGTCAGCACTGTTTGGCTTTCAGTGTCTTAAAGGATTATTACAGAGTATTTATATAGCGCCATCATATTACTTTCTGCTAAACATCAAATTACAGTGGCCTCACTTACCTTTTTTTTTTTTTTTTTTTTTGGACAAGCTTGGACACTGACCTCCCACATTGGAAGACTATAAGTTTGAGAAGTTTATCACTCTCCCCATATCAACAAACTTCCAAATTGTCAGCACTGTTTGGCTTTCAGTGTCTTAAAGGATTATTACAGAGTATTTATATAGCGCCATCATATTACGAAGTGCTGTACAAAGTCTATAGTCATGTCACTAGCTGTCCCTCAAAGGAGCTCACAATCTAATGTCCCTACCATATTCATATGTCATTATTGTAGTCTAAAGTCAATTTTGGGGGAAAGCCAATTAACCTTACTGCATGTTTTTGGGATGTGGGAGGAAACTGGAGTACCTGGAGGAAACCCACGCAGACACGGGGAGAACCTGCAAACTCCATGCATGGGATGTTAATAGGAAGGCAGATTTGGATAATGTTTTAGCTGTATAGAATTCTTTTGGAATTCCTATATTTTTTTAAGCAATTATGTAACCAAATAAATACAGTGGACCTGATTTATTAACACTCTTTAAGAATGAAGAAGATAAACTAACATGGGAAAACCTGTGTGATCCAGCAAATCTGGATTAAATCTGGTCCATGATTGAAAATGTAGCAAATTTTTGAAATCCATTCCAGGTTTGTTCTATCTTCTCCTGCCTTGGAGAGCTTTAATAAATCAGCTCCATTGTATTTCTTATACAAAGAGGTCAGATTTAATGACAGTTCTGACGTAGAATAGATGTTGATTATAATGCTATTTTTTCCTGTTTGTAGAAACAGAAACATAAATGTGAATTTTATTAGCGGAGGATGTGAATTATTATCATTTGTAGTGGTTCATGGATTATATTGAGCATGAAGGAACTGGTAATAGATCGGAGGAGGAAAACTTTGCCAGAAGGTTAAAGCATAAAAAATAGTCACCCATAAACATCATTATCATGTGCCTTGTGACCACCCCAAACCTCTTACTCATAGAAGCGCTGGAGCATTGTGAGGCACAGAAGCTGCTATTGTCTTACCTCGAACATTATACAGCTGGGAATAATACATCATAAATATTCAGAGCTGGATAACAAGAAGTCAGCTCATTCTATGCACATATTACTATATGAACAGAGATAACACAAGTAAAGGTGCCTTACTTTATGAATCTGTTACATAGCTGACTCAATATGTGTTTTATTTGTGCATGTAGAGGTCTAGCGATTATTTGTATGTATGTTGTGTGTATATATATATATATATATATATATATATATATTCACATGGCATGTGGGGTCTTCTTTGGCTTTCCTCTGGTGGTTGGCAGTCCTCAATGATGCTAAGAGCATCATTAGAGTCATAATGTCTGTGCCGCCCTTGGTATCATATGAATATAGAATATTGTATTGTCACAGAATCATGAGACCCTGACCACACAGTATTTCTTTTAGGTTGGATGACTTTGTACCACATTCAATTTAGAAGACTGAAGGCATTTAGTGGTAAGAGGGACATACTGAGGAGGATAGTTTTTAAGAGGAGATGATTACTACAGCTAGAAATACTGCTGGGGGAAAGAGCTATAAACTATATAAACTAGCTATACACATATTAGAAATCCAAATATACAATGACTTATAGGGGTCTATTTTTAAAGTGGGGAATCTGACATTCACTGAAACATTCCCTGATGGAGGATTTTCTATGTGCTTCCATTGCAGCAACTGATTCTCCAAGAGTGAATGTTTCAGTAAATGCCAAATTCACAGCTTTATAAAAAGACCCTTTAAAGTTATTACATGTATGTAAAGTAAGGGTTTTACTAGACCAGTGTTTTCTCAATCTTTTTAACACGGAGGAACCCTTGTAATAACTTTTGGGTCTTTGAGACATAATTAATATATCTACAACTCACAGTATATTAGTGTGGTGGCCATTGGGAAGAATGTCATCCTTACAGAGAGCCAAAAAGATCATTGTGACACCTAAACTGACCTGAGAGGCACAAATTGCACATTACTGAAATGGCACCGCTACTACAATTCCCTGCTTCAAGAAAACAGTCCAATGCCGGGCCTAATGTTATGAGTGGCTGGAACTCCCTCTTCACTGAAATGGCACCGCTACTACAATTCCCCGCGTCTATAAAACAGTCCAATGCATGACCACGCATAAGCAGAGAGGCCGCTGGTCTATAGACATGAGTGATGCCAGGAATTGTAGTAGCAGCGCTATTTCAATGCAGCGGCGGGCCAGCGGCAATTCATATTTAGGATTCCTTTGGGGCCCAGGTTTGGCCCGCAGGCCAGAGTTTGACACACCTGCTCTAGTGGAACCCTGGGAAATACTACCATAGACAATACACTTTACACTTTATCTCACTTAGCATTTTATGTTACCAAGGTATTATATTACTTTATGATGCTTTGAAACCTCTCAAGGGCCCATTACCAAACCTGACATAATTTCTGCCCATTCACACAATTTTCTAGCACTTTCCGTCCCAAAATGTAGCTGCTGTTGCAAAGTCACCGTGACCTATATATTTGTTTTGGGAAATAAAATCTTTCAGCCTTTTATTTTAAATGTGCTTGAGTTGGTTTTGCATTCTTTTTTCACATGTTTTTATTTTTTTGTCCAACTTCTGTTTTTTTTTCTTTTTTCAGCTTATATGGGAAAACAAAGCACAAGAAGCCTTTCTAGAAAGACCTGAGCTCAGGTAAATCTAATCTTTTATAGGCAGTGGATGTCTTCATCCAGAAGATGGCAATCCTGCCATTCAATATATGAACACACCAAAAAATACTAAAGAGTACCGGTCCTGTCCTCATGGCTTCTGCCTGCCAGAGATGAGGTACCATCCAGTACTCGAAGCTGAATTGCCTCCTCTAGGACAAAAAAATCATTGTCTGTGATGCTGATTTATAGAGGTGAGTTCCACTCTTGCAGGATGTGGGCAATGGTGGCCTCCAGCTCTGAATAGGTGTCTGATGGTAAACCTTTAAAGTGCCAGATGGATTTGTGCCTGATTTATCTACATGGGAGAACCTTGGTTATCCAGAAAACCTTGAATGGAAGAATGGATTTCTTTAAAAGCATTTGCTTATTTGTTGGCAAAGGTTTTGAATTATGGACCAGATCCATTTCAGGTTTGCTGGATCACCCAGTTATTCCCATGATAGTCCAATGTTGGAGAGCTTGTAAAAAATTGGGGCTATTCTCTCATTCCTGAATTGAGATTATACAGTAAACCTGAAAAGTTTCAGTTTACAGAGTTCCAAACTTAAAATGTGGCCCAAAAGTTCAATTTAGATTGAGTGGTTAGGACCTCAAGCTACTGGTAGAGAAAGATGTAGGATTCCATTGTAGCATGACTGGCTGCAGAAAGCTCACGGATAAGGTGGATGCAGATTTGCTGCATTGAGCCAAGGTAAATTTTTGGAGGTTTGCTTTGGCTAAGAGAGCAGAGACGGTCAACACTGTTGGGTGTGCCCCCTTGAAGTAAGAGGGTTGGGTGCTAAATCATTTCAAGATATGATCATCAGTCTGTAAATGTGGCAAATATAAATATTCCTATAAGGGGGATGTAAAGGTAATAATACTCAATCGAATGCTGCAGAACAGATTTACTCTCCTGTCATAGCTTAAGCCAGTGATTTTTAACCACTGTGCCGCGGCACACTAGTGTGCCATGAGGGATCTTCAGGTGTACCGTGGGAAATTATCTAATTACCATTGTCGAGAGTCTGTGCTGTAGTGACTGGCAGAGTAATGTAATACTCTTCTACGACAGTGGGTGGCAGTAGGTAGCTGCATTGCCTTGTTTATTCATAGAGACAAGATAATTAGCTACAGAGTGTCATTTTGTAACATTTTTGATTTGTGGTGTGCCGCAGGATTTTTTCAATGTAAAAAAATGTGCTGTGGCTCAAAAAAGGTTGAAAAACACTGGCTTAAGCAGCCATGCCCCGAAATAACTGAATATAACAGCAGGTAAATCAATAATTTTTAATGCATACTTAAAGTTTCCTTTGCCTTGAGCTTGCTAAAAAATGTGAACACTCCTGGAGAACCAATTCGTAGCAGAGTTTACTCTTTTCATGCACAACATATTCCTCTGATCTTCCAGGTGTGTCTAATTATCGTCTGTGCTGGCTCAGCTCCTTCACCCCTCCTCCTAACTCTACAAAAAGTAGAGGAATGAGGAACAAGGAATACTAAATATATATATATATATATATGAATATTTTTTTTTTTTGGATTATATTTTAATTTTATTACTATTACTATTTTATTATTTAAATATATTTGCATCGAATTATTATGATTAATAATATTGATAATAATTAACTATTTATGAAATGATTCTGTAACTTAATACTTAATATAAATACTTGCCCCCTTTTTGCAAATGCCATGCTAGTACTTCTTTGCTACTTTTTTTTACTTTTTTTTGCCAGAAATGAATTAATTATTTTTGCACTCTTTCAACCTCGTCAACGTATTCACTGGCCTTGTTTTAACAGCCTTATAAACTGTTGCAAAAAAAATGTTGACAAATCCTAATGGATCAAATTTGCTTAGTTTTGCCTTGACTTTATAAAAAGTTAAATGTAGATATTATATAGTAAGAGTGACATCTGCTGGGAAAAAGGTTCTTTATTTTGTAAACTAGAACTTGATTTAAAGAAACTCAAAGGAAAGGTTCAGCACAGGGGTTGGCAAACTTTCATGGCCTATGGGCCATTTCCGGGGTGGGCGGGAGCACACTAGGCCGGACTCTAAATCCTGCCCTAATGGCTCTGCCCACCACCAGGGAACGTCCCCTGAAGTGAAATCCCTCTTCTCCATATGCATTGCGGAGGAGAGGGATTTCCCTTCAGCGAGCGTTCCCTATTTATGGCACCGGTGGTTGTATCAACGCAGGCCGTGGTAAATAGGGAAGCAACAGCAAGGTAGCTCCGGCTCTGTTAGTTCCTAACGCCCCCTGGTGTTTCTGAATTGCTCTATATTGGAGACTACAGATAAAGGCAATATACTTGTATAAAAGATGTATTTTTTTGAGTTTTGTGGCATCCTTTCTTTCTGATTACCCCTAACATTACCACCATACCAGTTCACTACTTCCAAAACCCTTAATAAACAACTACTTTTATACTTTATACTAAATCTTTATTTCAGTCCACACACATCCCTGAAAAAGGGGGTATTCTGTTGCTCCTGAAACGTATTGGCTTTTTGGCAAATATAAATACTTTTTGTTCCAAACACTAAAAATAGAATGGCTCTTCTAGTATCTTGTGTTATCCAGTAACGTGGTAAAACTCATGTTTTACTGCATTGTTCTGCCTCTCCAGTCTAAGCACTACAATGTGATCTCTGTAACTTACAGTTGTGATGAGATGGCTATAACTGCAGTCTTAGGTGAATTGGCTGACAGTGACTCAATCCAAAGGACACCTTGTAGATCCTGAAGAAGTTTATTCCAAACTGTGCAGATCATACACCGATGAACGGATGGATAGGTCAAAAAATCATGCTGTGAGCAGCTAACAGGAGCATGCAACTGAGATGAGGGTAGATGACAGAATGAAGAAGAGGGGAGGAGACAAGAGACTGAGCAGAAGCTAGGGGAAGAGAGAAGGGACACACATAATAAAAGGCAAACCATGCATGTGTACCATGACATGCATAGTACCATGAAGCATAGACTCTAAAACTGCCCTTGAAAGGCCAAATCCAGCTTTGTTTTTTTTAAATTGGTAAACTAGTAATCGTAAAGCCCGTTCCAAAACCAGTACTCACCAGGCCCTAATGTAACGCTGCACTCTTCACCTATAGCAAACCCTGGCTCAGCCTTGGTGGGCTAGTTGCTCCATATCAGCACATGATTGCCCCCAAAACTTCTGTGCACAAGGATGGCATCTGGCGAAGGACTTAGAGGACCAAGAGTCCACAGATAAAGCAGTCCAAAAATTCCAGCTATGACAAGTCCAGAATACAGAGCCAGAGGTCATTCACAGGTAATCCATCAACCAGATGAGATATCCAAAGCTCTAACCATGCTTTCACATGCTAGTTTAGATCACTGTTTTCTGACCTTGGGAGAACCCTTGAAATAATTTTCAGGTCTTCAGGTAACCCCTGCTATAATTATTATATCCTCAGTTCATTGGCACAAACCTCTCATTGCTCAAGGAACTCCTATCAACCTCTAGAAGATCCCTGGTTGAGTAACACTGGTTTAGAGTCATGGACCACACATTACAGACATGTTTTGATGAAGCAGTGTGGCTTGGTGGAGGCTTGGACTCATTGGTGGAGAATGAAGACAGGAAAAGGACCAGTGATGTCCAAACCAAAGATGCCAAGATTAAAGTTATGGATAAAGATTTAACAAAAAAATAAAACAAAGTTGTGGATCAAATGGAAGGGATTCATCCAGCCTGGAGTTAGGTTTTAAATTAGGATAGAAGCCAGGAGGAAGAAGCCATTGTAAACTTGCGGAAAAAAAGTTTGGAAAGTAATAGGCTTATAAGATAAAAAAAGATAGCAGGTAGGAAAGTTTTTATGAAGAATCATGTTTGTTTCAGTCTGTAGATTGTAACTGTGCCTGGAATGAGAAGACTCCATATATTTATATCAATCCCGGAATATTTATGATGCAGAAATACATCGTAATACCCAGCTGTATAATGTACCAGGTAAGACATTAGCAGCTGGTGTATCTCAAAATGCTCCAATGCTTTTACGAGTAAAAGTTGTATGATGATCGCAAGTTCCATTCTAATAACATTTAGAGGTGACTTTTCTTCGGTTCTTTACCTTGTGGCAAACTTTTCCTCTTCCTATCTACTCCCGGCACTTTCATGCTCAATATAATCCATGAACTTTCTCAGTACAAAGTCAAATCCACCAATTACACATTCACAGTTCTGGCTTTATATCCAGAAAAAAATAGCAACAGTATTAACATCTCTTTTACATTATGACTGGATATAAACAGCTTTACTATTATAACACATGGATTTTTAGAGTTATATTTACTACAGATTTACCGTAAATATATATTTTAGTCTTATTAGATTTCATAGATATATCAGCTTATGTCTTTCATATATATTCTCACATTTTTACAAGTTCTAAGAAATAGGAAGCAGACTGCAGGGGAGAACTTCTGCTTTCTGTATTAGAAAGCAGCGGCTTCCACACTGCAGTCAGAAACCTCCCAAGCTTTACCTTTCAGTTGTGTGATCAGCAAAATTTGCTCTTTCCAGCAAATAGGGGCAATAAATGGAGGTCTACCTACTCAATCAATTGATCAATTTGATTTGTTCTTTAGGGGCGCGTTTAAATGGAAGACTCAGGTAATGCGTCCAGGGATCCCTGTGGATTGGGGTGGATAGCAAGTGGGAAATAAGTCCATCTGCCATCCCCCAAAATGGCAAAATAATTGGATATCTCCAGAGTATGTAAAACAGTGAGCTGACCCCTCTTCCACATCGCCAGCAGAGTTTACTTACCTCCTTGCAGGCTTTTCGGGGTGTAGTACCAATGCATCATTATTTTTATATTGCAAATAATCTGGGAGCATGATTATTTGTAATATCTTTAATGGGATTGGTCTGCACAATATCCCCTCCTATCCCTATCCTTTTTGTAAAGCTATCTGGTATTTGTAGTGTGTATAAGAAGGGGGTGCTTTTAAGTCCTAAAAGCAGTAGGATATTTTCATTTAGGCTTATTGCCCACCATTAAATAGTTCTGCATAGTTTGCATGTTGTACTGGCTGCTATGGTATGGTAGATGACACCGGGAGCGATGGTACTGGCAAAGAAAGGATGCCACAAAACTCAAAAACATATATCTTTTATGCAAGTATATTGCCTTTATCTGTAGTCTCCAATATAGAACAATTCAGAAAGTGTGATTAAAGTACACAACATTTTCCCACATGTGTCACATATATTTGAGAGCATACATCATTCATTTCTTTTAGGTATTTTGTGTCCCATTATTTGCAGTCCCGGGTACTGGCACAGGTCCAGGGCTGATGTATACTCTGAGCATAATAAATCATTCTGCGGGACATAACAGTGTCCACTCCCAGAGATCAGAATAAGGGTCCCTTTATGTTACTAGTATCATGTGATATCTGCTGGAATAAAAGGAAAAGCCACAAAAGTAGAGAGATAGAGGATGTGTGAAAAGATCACACAAAGTAAGAGGGTCAAAACATCACAACTCAATAACATGTAACATGTGAGCTTCTTTACACAATTAAAGCAGAACTCAAGGATGATCATATTATTTAGTGTGAACTATGGGAGAATAAACAGTCAGACTATATTAGAAGAACATATATACACCCCATTACTGCCAATATATACACCCCATCAGAACACAATTCATGAAACTTATTTATTTATACTTCTGTGGGTGATTGCTAATCCAATATCACTGCTTTATGGTACAATCTGAAATCATAGAACCATCCATTCAAAACAATTTAAAGCTGTTTTAGGTTTATCATAAAAGGTTTAGTGCAAGTTTGTTTGAAATTTTGCAACGTTGAAGGGTATGACATCATGATATCTGGAGGTCACCTAGAGTTACATATAGTCAGTTAATTATGTTAAAAAAAAGACGTAAGTCCATGAAGTGTAAAAATTAGGGAAAAAACATATCCCAGATATAAAACCCTATAAGACATAGTTGATCCAGCCAAAGCCAAAAAAAACCCCTGGTACAATTTGCTCCAACAGGGGAACAAGTTCCTTCCTGATTCCATGAGGCAATCAGAGGTTCCCTGGATCAACAGTCACTGTTATCTTTACTTTATTACTTTAATCCCCAGTTATATTCTGTGCTTCTAGAAATCATCCAGCTTTTTCTTAAAGCAATCTGTAGTGGTTGCTGAAACTACTTCCTGAGGGAGCCGATTCCACATTTTCACAGACCTTACAGTGAAGAATCCCTTCCTTATCCGGAGCTTAAACTTCTTTTCCTCCAGACGCAAAGACTGCCCTCTTGTTCTTTGTAATGATCTCATAGTGAATAATGGAGAAGATAGTTCTCTATATGAACCATTTATATATTTATACAGGGTGATCATATCCCCCCTTATACGTCTCTTCTCAATGGAGAATAGATTCAGTTCAGCTAATCTTTCCTCATAGCTGAGCTCCTCCATTCTAATATAAAACATATATAGATCTTGCAGCCATTGGCCTATGAATGGGAGGTCTAACTATGTAATAAAGGAAGGGATCCGGTAATGGTGGAGGGAGGGAGCATGAGATCTGACTATCAGATAACCAGAATCAGCCAAGTAAAGTTTTATCTTGATATCAAATTTTAGATCGTACATTCTGTAAGTGTTCCTTAAAATGATAATATTTTGATGTATTACAAAAAAATTAAACACAACAGTAAACACAGTTTGATACGAATTAAATAACAATTTAAGACAAAAACAAGCATCAAAGTTTGTTACTGCTACTAGTATTGATTGGTTCTCCCATGATAGTGTATCTTCTCCAATCTTGGAGAACTTTATTAAATCTGCAATCTTAAAAAAAAACTGCAAGTCTTCCAGGAGCAATCAACAGTAAGAAGTCCTACCAGCTGTACCCTATGGTAGATGTGGGACAACAGAAACACCTAATACAAGGAACAGCAAGTAATCTCCTTTTTCTTTTTCTCCATAATTGCTGTCAATAGGTTTATTCCCATAGTGGTAAATGTAATTTGCAAGCAGAAACTGAAATAATGCAAACATACCAAGAGAAGACCTGCAAGACCTGAAGAAGACAGAAACCCACCAAGGTCAGAAGAATTAGATAAAGAATTATGTGACCACCAGGCAAGTCATAAGGAATCTCATTACTTTATGTAGCTAATTCAATAAAAGTACAGTATGTTTGGCTAAGGGAATTATCCCTTGCCTTCAGTTTGCAAAGAATTCCTAACAATGTTCAGGAATAAGAGACTTGGCTTCCATGAGATTGGATGATAGAAGCAACACAGCATTTCCTTATTTACCAAGGTAAGGAAAACTCTTTTGCAAAGTAGGAATTTTCTTTGAACATGCTTTACTTCTAAAATAAATCTACCATGTTGTGTCAGTACACTGAGAAAATTGTATGTTTGTGTTTGCTTGTTCCTTATTAAATTCAAAGGAAGAGAACACCAAAAAGTAGTAGAATGGGTACACACATATGCACGCGCATGCGAGTCTGTGTGTGTGTGTCCTTTGATTCATCAGGTGTGGGTGGTATAAGATTTATTTATTTATGTATTTATTTATTTAGGTTTCACCAATCATACTTACCTATCTAACCCAAAAACCATCATATACAATATGGAGAAACATTAACTTCTAATGGTATGAACACATGACATATATATCGCTATATGAATGTTTTTTGTATTAAACGATTGTAGGAAGTGTAACTTTGCTGAGTTTTGAATTTAAGTTGTTTTTGTGTTTTTTGCAGATAATTGAGTTGTGTCGAAACTAGTTATATCCTCCTTATCAGTAGGTCAATATTTGCTCCATCCTTACCTTGAGGCTTCCTACCTTGAAACATCTTGCTCAGCGAAGTTGTTAATTAAGTTTCTTGTTATTGACTAACTGTCTTCCACCTTGTTGTCCGACTATATAAACTGCGATGTGATAATAAAGTTTTGAGAAGAAGTGATATAACTACATGCTTTAGCTGCTTGTGTGTTATTCACTGCTCCCAACGTGTTGAAAACAGAGGCCACGATATAGAGGGAACCTGTTCTGGGATCAGCAAGAAATCGCCTTAACAACGATACAAATTGTTACCCATACTACGAGAATTATATGCTTAATGTATTATGAAGATCCTTTTTCTGTCAATAGTATGTCAATGTAAAGTCTCTGAGAGTCCCCTGAAGAAGCCAATCGGCGAAATGCATGGAGGCGTTGCTTTACTATATGATCACAAAAACCTTAAATCTTGTTTAGGATTGTCTCTGCATCTAATGTAAATATAGTTTTATATACTGGTAATCAATTTATCTAAGCTATGAACATTCTTGTTCTTGGTGATTGTTACTGCTCAAATCCAGAGCAAGTACATATTATTTATTGTGCCAAAAAAAACCCATTGTCTTCTTTCTTTTTTGAATTTCTGATTTACCAGGTTGGCAGAAAATATTTAACGACAGACTGAGCCCTCCTTTTCCTCCTTTCCCAACCATCAAAAGTACGAGATAGAAGGTCTTCAGGTTGTAGGTCCACTGGGTGGCCACACATTGAATATAGCAAGTGGATACACACTATAATCCATTATATATTCATATAATGGAACCAAACTTAGAAAGTCATCTCCAGGTATGGAAGACCTTGCTGGGGGTCAGAGGTCAATATACCGTTTAAGCAAGCAGCAGCCTAATTGTATTCACTTGCTCCAGAACTAGAGAAGATAGGCTATCATGGCATCACCCAACTTCACCCACAATAGTCTATCTTCTCCAGTCTTGGAGAGCTTTATTAGTTCAGGTTCTATATCTTTACTAAAAAGGAAGGCTATAAATACAGGTGGGGGATTTCACTAGTACTGCCTTTCCCTTATTTTGCACTTTGATGATCTTGTTGGACCTGCTCGGCAGCATAGTTTCCAAAATTGTATCACCTACAAAATAATATTATCTTTCTTATACATAAATCTCCAGCATATTATGCAATGCTGTACAGTAAATAGGGATTTGTGTTGCTTGCCTTCTCACTGCACAATATATTATCATCTACTCATTATTGAATCCCTGGTCACTAAGCAAGCTTGCAGCAAAGAAACCGATAAGCTATTATCAGAAATAATGGTGCCACCTGCATAATTATGCATTGAGATGGAAGTATGGAAATCCCAATTGCCATAACAGAATAACAAAACCTTCAGCAGGTGAAAAGATCATTTATGTATTTGGGCAATGTTTAAAGCTGTTCTACTTTTTAAGTCTATTAAGTAGTATTATACATGCTGGAAAAAAAATTAATTCATTATGAACCTGGAATAGATGACACATAAGAATGATGAAAAAAGAATAAATAATTCACTGCATCTCAACCCCAGAGTTAATAAATCCAGAGCTGATTGCAGAATGATGATCCTTGATGTGAATATATAACCCGTCCGGTCCTATGAGCAGGTTTGGTGGCAGTGGGTGCAGCTGAAGCTGGCGACACCTTGCGCATACTGGGGGGGGGGGGGATGGGAAGAAGTAGCAGGCATTGCTGGGCAGTTTGCTGGGCACCACCCAGACAGAAGATGGAATGGACTAGAACCAAAAGCCACAAATGGAAAAATACATCTAAATCAAATCATTAAACTCTTCTGTGAACTTAGATATGTCAATGCAAATTTTTCAAAGTTATTTTTAATACTTTTAATGCTTTAGTTTTACTAAAAGAATGCCACTTGATAAGGAACTTCCTGGTATAGCATGACAAATGTCTTCTAATGATTCACCTGCATTGTCAACCTGTCGTATGCACACCTGATAGACTCAAGTGGTCCTGCCGGTTGCAGAGGCATAGTGGTGCTATTGCCATTATAGACGATAGTCAACTAAAAATTTGGTCCAGAGAACAACATCTAATTAGGGTTTATATCTGCTTGAAATAGTGAGACTGTATTCTGAATAGTATTCTCTGCAGTCTATATCAGAGATTTAATTAAAATTACCAAATGCAATTTGGAAGATTTGGGTATGTTGAGAATAATGCTAGATTGTGGTGTAAAGCATACCTCTAGACAGTCCATTTTCTTTGCTCTTTTGAAAATTGGGGGTAATAGGTAAAAGACTAGCCAAGTTTTTTTTGTGTCTCTGGCTTCTATGGGGTCAGAGGCTTTGGACTGATCAACCTGTCTTAATAACATCAGCTATCAAGGGGCTCCAGAAAAACTTTCCTTTGCCCATTTTTTGGTTGAGTCACTGTTCTGTATACTCTTCAGATCAGTGTTTCTCTATGAGGGTTCCTAGGGGTTTCTTGAGCAATGAGCAATTTGTACCTCGCAGATCAATTACCATTTACAGCAATGATCTTTTTAACTATTTGTAAGAGTAGCATTCTACCAACTAGCCACCAAGCTACTGAGAGCTGTGAATATAATAGAAGGGGTGCCTTAAAGACCTGAAAGTTCCTTCAAGGGTTCCCCCATGTAGGTTGAGACGCTGGTTTAGATCATCACCAAGGAGCAGTGGACAGGTAGAGGTGTGTTCTAGGTGGAACAGGGCAGTATTAGTGGGTAAAATTACCAGGGTGAGGGGTGGGCTGGTAGTAGTTTCAGTAGTGTGGCATTGTGAAAATCACGAGGAAGAGGTGGGCTAGTAGTAGGCTGGGCAGTGTGGCATTGTGAATATCACGAGGAAGAGGTGGGCTAGTAGTAGGCTAGGCAGCACAGCATTAGCAGTGAAAGATGGCACAGCCTCAATGGTAAATGTCATCCTATTGTTAGATAAATATTAACTAACATTTATTAATAATGCCCTAATCTGTACTTAAAACTACCTAAAAAAAATCAATTTTTTTGACGTAATATTCTTTGCAGCTGTACAAAATAAGTTGGCAGGAAATGATTGTCCAAAGCTTTATATTTAGACTTATTTATTGACTTTATTAGTAACAGGAAGCCAAGTTCCTCAAGAGTTATGGCTGTATAAGAATTTTAAGAACAGGAAGTTACATTTATGGGTTCAGCCTTATTAGACTCTGGCTGGTTCTGGAATCTGTCCAGGTAAGGAATTTGCTCATAACAAAACACTTTTCAGTACTAAAGTCTAAACAAGTGCCCTATCCAGTGTCTATGTGATGTCTCATAAACAAAAAGTTTCCTTCACTTTCCCTGACTTGGTCAAATCCTCCTTCATTTGAGTCTCATGCACACCCCATCTGAGAAGAGGCAGATGTCAGCGTCAGGGTTTTACCTGGCAGTGCTGTCAATCCAGAAAGCAATGGGCACGACTGGTTGGGGCATGGTGTTGATTGACAAGCTACAGATATTTTTATCCCGCTGTAGAGTAACCAGACACAGCCTACATGAGAGTGGCAACTCTGCTCTGGATTTAGGAGCAGGGCAGCAATGTTGCCACCCCACCATAGCTGGACGTCTCTAAGCAGAAATGACAAGTATTTTGTGGAATTTGCGAAAAAACGGCAAAACAAATAGCATGGGGCGTATCCAATCAACGTGGTCGAAGAACGTGCGGAGAAAGAAGAAATATGGTAATGGCGTTTAATGAAACAGGGATAGGTAGTACAGGACAGAGTAGTGCAGGTTTAGTTCCACTTTAAAGCTTGCTAAAGTCTACAAAGTGCTTGTCGACCATATTTTTATTGTTTAGTGTTATTTATATACACTCTACTCATACGAGCTGAAAACCCAACAAAATCCAGTATCAGACAAGCCAAATTCTTAAAGTTGGTGTCATATTGATTAATTTAAGTTTGTACGTATTTTCTTTGTAACTGAACTTTACAAACTTTGTAAAAAAAATAACATTGTTTAGCTGTGCACTTATCTACACGGCTACGACTTCTCGTGTCTTTTAGTTTCCTGTTAATGGATTGAGGTCTGGCAATGATTTACCATTTACTTACTGTGTCTGTGTTACAATCCTGCCCCTGTAGATAATTGGTTTTCCACTGTAATGCTGGGAATTGTAGTCTGTCATTTGTATTTGTAAGATCCTAGAGAGTCGGGGTCACAGGCAAAGGTCTGTCCAGGTAGCATACAATCTCACGGCCAGGGAACAGGCAGAATCACCAACAGTAAATCCAAAGAATTAAAACACACCAGCAGCAGGTCACCCCAGTTTAACGCTACAACAGGCCCTAGAGACAGAGAAACTATGGAGTCCCAGCAGCCATGCTTAGCTGTGCACAGCCTCAATGTGTATGCCGGGGATGCCGAGAAAGTCAATCTCAGGCTGCACGGCTAAAGGGAAGCAGAAGATGCTCCTATTTCCTTGTTCTCCTTGCTGCAAGAGACATGGCTAGACAGAATAAATAGGGAGTTTTACTGCAATGGTGCACAGCACAGGATGGCTGGCTGGATCAGCAACTCCTAACAGTATTGTTCTTCCTATTTCTGGTGTCACATAGTCACATTGGATTGATACTCCCACTAACGGAATTCAGAGAGAAGGGAAAATAGCCATAATGCAGTGTGTAAGCACGTGTTCCATGTACCAAATATTGTGTACATCACATTCATCAAAATCTGATTATATTCACTTCTCAACCTGATTGCATTTAGAATTTGCCTTATTTAGTTTAGCTCGAGTATAACTGGGCTTAAACTAAATCAATCAGCCGGGTTGCTTATTTGGCAAAGGATTTGCATGTATGTAATAGGCCCAACATGGTCCATAAATGGAAGACCTCAGATGACCGAATGTAAATTCCCACACTAGCTGTATGGCACACTGCCCTTGTAAAGCCACGTGCCATAGACGTATTCGGATGCAAGCTAAACGCCGCTCTTTCATCTCCTCTCTTCTAATGATGGAAAGGGTAAATGCTGAGCTTTTTTCTAAACTCCCAGGCTGTCTTCACCCTCTACAGCTTTTAGAGGTCTGCGGATGAAAGAAACCATTATATAAGGAGAGAGTTCAGAAGAGGCAAACTGGGACGTACAATGAAAGGCTGATAAGAGGATGATTACATAAAGGCTAAGGCTGGAGAGCAGACATTTCTGTAATAATTATCCAAATTATTCCATATCATCCTTTTTAAAATCCAAAAAAAAATCATAGGTCTCATGCAAAGTGTCTGAATGGGGAATATTTGTAGCCCTTAGGAGCCGCCAGTTAATCAGCCCATAGTAGGAAGGAAATGGAAAATGCTAATTCCAGACCGGTAAGTTAGAAAGTATTTTGAAGAGTGGTAAGAAGTTAAAATACCTGCTAAGTTTTTATTGCTGTCTGTGTCCTCACTTTATTGATTCAACCTGTTTGTCTTATTGACCGCTATCAGTCCAATTAAAAGTGAGGAAAAATCCAAAGTTTACAATTATCACCATAATAGAAATATGGGGAACTTTTCCATTGGGGGGTACATTTTCCAATGACAACGAAGAGATGTCCATGAATGCAATGTCTTGGCTTTACACTTGGAAGCCAGAGGAGCAGCCTGACGGCAATGGCAGTGATTGAATGTATTTATTTTCTGACAAATTGAGTCTGATCCATTAAAGCTCTCCAAGGCTGGAAAGGATATACTTTCATCAGTGAAGCTGGGTGATCCAGCAAACCTGAAATAGAGTTCTTCAAAGTAATTTGCTATTTGCTAGTTTTAAATCCTGGACCAGATCTATTTCAGGTTTGATGGATCACTCAGCTTCACTAATGGACGTGTATCCTCTCCAGCCTTGGAGAGCTTTAATAAATCAGTCCCATTCCCTTTAAAAACATCCAGACACAAACCAACTGGTGCAGGTATACAGTGCAGGCACCTGAAGGTTATAGGTACCTGCAGCAGTCCCTAAATCCCTAGCTATGCATGCAAATATCACACATGTTCCTATAGTGCCAAGTCCTTCTGCCTACTAGTACATTTCTTTTTTCCCAGAGTAGAAGAATATTACAGTAAGGTGCCAATGGCTATTGAGTTTATGAATGTGGTGGTACATTCCAGCACTGCCCAGATGTGTGGCATCTTTGCATGTCAGGGTGGCATGCCCAATGCAGTGAACAGTGGCGATCCATTGGGCATACATAGGTGTTACATCATGACTGCCTAATACCACCCAAAGCCCAACGCAAAGGCCTCTTCTTTCGGAAACTTCAGGTTGGACGATGTCCAGGAAAAAATGGCAATAGTAGCTAGAGCAACAAAAGGAAATGTGGGCCTGTGAGTGCTGCTGGGGGTGGAAAACCATTAGATAAGTCTTGAATTATGTGCAAGCAGTCTATGAACTCTTTGCAATTGGTCCAAGAATCCACTAAAGCCTTAGTTTCACCTAAAAAGAACAAACTCTGTTGTGTGATGTATGTGGACTGAAGACTGAAGAGTTAAGTGTGACATCTGGCATGCATACAGGTCATAGGAAATCATCTTAGCAATATAAAGCATAAAATGCATGAGAAATCAATCGGTCAGACCATGTCAAGTGTGTGACATTAAACTAAATAGTCATTGCTGAATGTCATATGGGAGCTGGACCCATAGCCCTCCACTGCCTGGCTGATAAGTGGAGCTTGGAAAGGAAGCAGCCATTCTATAAATGAGTTATTCCAGCGTTATTAATTCATAAATACTTTGCAGCAATCCCGGACACACAGCACAGGAATAATCTGCTTAGAAATCTCATTTTTCAGAGGTCGGCTGGCTTCTCTGTTGCCCTTGGCTGAGCACAGATAATTAGAGGAGAAGAGCGGGCAGTAGTGTAGGGGAGTTATGAGCCTGTGAAAGTCACATTACATGAGATACAATAAAGGATTTGGATCTGTTGTGATTCTAAATACTACACTTTAGATCTATACAGCTATGCAGTGCCAAACTGTCTATCTCTGGAGGGCCAACCCTTCCAAAATGTATCTACATCCTTTCCAGCACCAACTACGCATCATTTAGGTGTATAATAAAAAAAAGTGTAAGATGGAATGAAAGAAGTTATACAAAATGTTCGCATTGGTCTTAAAATGTAGCATAAGGCAACCAGAAAAATACAAATAACTATATAGGAACTGTTTGATAAAGCCACTTCCTGCCTTGGCAAGGTAAACGATGGAGGCATCACAAATCTAGGAATAAAGTTGTAACCCTACTACATATAGACAAATAGAGAACATCTATAAACATTTCAGCTTTTCTTTTTCATTATACTGTTAAATATTAAAAGTCATGGTTATAAAAAAACAAGTCATAAACCTGTACAGTATTTAAAGGATAAAATACTTACATAACCTGTGACATCATTGTTCGGTGACTTATTTTTCTCATATACCCGGGTTAGGTGGTAAAGGAACGTGTGGTGCTGCACTTAATTTGTAGATTTATATTCTCCGTAAAAGTACATGTTCCATCAAAATGTTAAGATTGTAGTTTTCTTTTGTGGGTATAAATTGGGTAGGTCTATGGTCATCATCAATGGAGTAAGCTTTTCTCCTGTTACCCACTCCACATTCTTCGTTATTCTATTCTATCAGTCTTCCTTGACCTGTTTACCATGGGGGAATCCTTATGCGGGGAACCCCTGCTATGAATATTATATATCTACAGGTCACAGAACTTTGCATGGTGGTCAGTGGGAAGAATGTTACCCTTGCATATTCAAAAATACCATTGGTGTCAGTGGTTATGACCTGAGAGGCACAAATTTCTCATTGATCAAGGAAACTTTAGCAACTTCTGGAGAGCCCTAGGATTCCACAAAACTTCAGTTTAGAAACACTGATCTTCATCATTCTGCCTTGCCAATCAAGATGGTCAAAGACCTGAATCCAGGAGAAGATCTGGTGAAAATGTCAGTGCTGGCAATGGAATGAGGAGAGATGTTTTAGTGGCCCCCTGAATGTTACAAGCCAGCACTCACACAACTTTCCTGGCATCCATCACTCCAGGTCCTTCCACTTCCAAGGCAAAGCCAATGAAGATTATGAAGAAGGAGCTATACAGTATGTTTACTAGAATTTGTTAAATCAGGAAGAATCATCAGTTTATTATTATTATTATTATTATTATTAATAATAATAATAATAATAAATAGAATTTATATAGCGCCAACATATTAAGCAGCACTGTACACTTTAAGCGCTTTTCATTCCAGTGGTGTCTGTCTTTTTAATTATTTAAAATGATAATAATAAGAGAAGGAATAAAGAATTACCTAATAAATGAATGTACGTATTCAGAGTTCTGTGTAGGTTTAACTTTGTATGTTACTAAACACAGCTGAGAAAGTCAAATGACACGTTTCTTTTGTGTAAACACGACTAATTAATCTTTATAAATCTTGGGTAAACCAAACACAAATACTTAGGAATAGAGAGGAAGGCTGATAAAAACTAATAAGGCTAACAAATTAAAGTGGAAGTGGTTCTGCTATATCAGATTGTTAACAGAAAGGATTTTTATTTCGGAAGGGACATGCAATACTTACCTGAGTGCCTATGAGTGCACCTCTTAGATTGTAAGCTCTTCAGGGCAGGGCACTTTCCTTCTCCTGTGTCAATGTCTGTGTCTTTCTATCATTTGCAACCCCTATTTAATGTACAGTGCTGCATAATATGTTGGCGCTATATAAATACTGCTTCTAAATAGCAATATTAATAATAAGGGGCATGCAATGTAATACTTACCTGTCTGCCTATTGGTGCATAAGGGACATGCAATACTTACCTGCCTGCCTACTAGTGAATAAGGAGCATGCAATACTTACCTGCATGCCTATTGGTGCAAAAGGGGCATGCAATACTTACCTGCCTGCCTATTGGTGCATAAGGGGCATGCAATACTTACCTGTTTGCCTTTTGGTGCATAAGGGGCATGCAATA
>NC_092860.1:149127289-149139950 GCF_032062135.1 Pyxicephalus adspersus | reverse complement strand
CCTGCCTATTGGTGCATAAGGAGCATACAATACTCACCTACCTGCCTATTAGTACATAAGGGGCATGCAATACACACATGCCTGCCTATTAGTACATAAGGGGCATGCAATACTTACCTGCCTGTTCTCAATCTTTCTTTTCCAAAGTGCAGTGAGGATAGCAGTTGCATGTGCAGCTTAGTGTAGGATGCTGGGATATGCCCGGTGTGCCGACATGCAGGTGAGAGTTACATCATCCCAGCTGAAGATCCAACACCAAGAGGACAAAGAAAAGATGGATAGAGTGGGGACTGGTGTGCGTAAATAAAAAGTTGTGATTAATATTATAAAACTATTATTTTTAAACATGATTTATAAAGCGCCAACATATTACGTAGTGCTGTACATTAAATTGGGATTGCAAGTGACAGACAGATACAGACAGTGATACAGAAGGATTCAAAAGACAGAAGAGGATGGGTAGGCAAGTTTAAAAAAATGAGTTTTGAGCGCTCTTTTAAATGAGCAGAAAGTAGGAGCAAGCTGAATAGGACAAGGAGACCATTCCAGAGAATTGGGGCAGCTCTAGTAAAGTCTTGTATCCATGCGTGTGATGAGGTTATGAGTGAGGAAGTCATTAGTAGGTCATTGGAGGAGCGGAGAGAGCGGCGGGGGAAGTATTTTTTAACCAGATCAGAAAGGTAAGTGGGACAATAACTGTGTAGGGATATGAAGGCAAAGCACAGGAGCTTAAATTGGATTCTAAGGTGAAATGGAAGCCAATGGAGAGAACTACAAAGAGATGCAGCGGATGAAGCCTTCATGATATATTGTAGAAGAGGGAGTTGGGTTAGTAGAATACCAGCAGGTATATTGAAAAGGGACTTCACCCGTCTTCTCTGCAATAAAAAATCTGCCTTGTTGCAATTTTTTCATTTTTAAACTTAAGTCTTACTTTAATAGGGAGTATTTTTGTATTTATTTTACACATTATTGTACTGCAAAAGTAGATTTTGTTTTCATAAATAAAGAGCAGGACTCAGGTCTGTGGAATAACATGGTTGTCACTTTGGCTCTAATTCTTGCTGTGCTTTTTTGCTGATACAGAGCAGGCCTGCACTGGCAGTGGATAACAATTCTCTCCCAGTCTGATCTGCAGGGCTGAGCTGTCATTATTAGAGCATGGTCCTGCGGAGTGCAGGAGACAGCCGGGTGAGAAGTTTCCTACCTTAACTATACCCGATACCCAAGGAAGCCGCTCCTGTCTCCAACCATCCCTATATATACCTCTCTAACAATATAAAATGCATTTATTTCTCCTGCAACAGTGGTTGCATTATTTGTTCAATGTATCTAAAAGTCAGCACAGTGTTTTACCATCTTGCATGCTCCTTACTCCTGGCACAAAAGTACATGAAGGTCTGTCTGTAAAGTAAACATTCTCTTGGGGTAAAATTAAAGCGGAACTAAATGGAAAAAGAAAAAAATCACACTTTCCTTTAATCCCGCAAACCCCTTGATCGCACCCGACCTTTCCTCGATCACTTCCCGTGTCATCCTGGATTTCTTCTTCGCAATCCTCTGGTTTCTTCTTCTGGCTACATCACCCGATCTCGCACTGCGCAGGTGAGAAATCGGGTAAAAAGGTGAAAAAAAAAGAATTGATTTCTCTCTGGGACCAAGCATGCGCAGAAGGAGCAGCCGGAGGCCTTCCGGGACGGGTGACGCATGTATCCGGGAAGGCTCTGCGCACCCATTCTGTCTTGATTGCCGATCAAGAAAGAAATGTTAGGTGTTGCATTAAAAAAAATATATATTTTTACTTTATATGAAATGGTTGTCTACCTTATTATGTAAAGTTAAAACAGTGAGTTTAGGTCTGCTTTAATAACTACCATTGAAAACGCATGGACCTGGAAGATTCTCCACCAGAGAATGTTTGGTGAATGTCAGATTTACTGCTTTATATATAAACTCCATAAGGATATTTCTTTAAGGCTACTAATACAGTGTAAGGTGTGCTTTAAAAGTGTGAAATAGACAATCATTTTGGATAAGGTTGTCATAGTAATGTGTTTATTCAAGGTTTGTTTTTTTTCAGGCTGCTGTCAATAAAAAATAAGTAATATTAGAGGAGATTACACAAAATTGCATGACCACTAAACCAGTGTAGCAAAAAATAAGAAGTGGCAGGTAAAAGAGAATGTATAACTGTATTTATGTATTATTATTATTTGTTTTACATAATAGATCAGTTGTATAGAATCTAATTAATGTGTAATAATGTTTCTGAGAACAATAAATAATTGTATATATAGCTGATGGCCGCACATTTTATGATTACATATACAGGCTCTACTTCCTATTCCTAACAATACAAGCCGTGTCTATTGCCCAGCCAGATTCCACTCATAAAGGGAAAAAAAACTTTTTTCACATCTATTAGTCTGCTGCTTTCTGTTTTATGAGCATTGTAGTTGTTTCTTTTGTTTTTCTGTAATGTTTAGTAAAACGCGTCAGTGTTCTCCCCAGCCCCTTTTTGCCGGGCGCACCACCCGGCAGTTTTCAGTAACCACCGGGCTAGTTCTGGGTGGTTACTGAAAAAGCTGGGTCACAATACTAGTTGGGCACTAGTTGGGGCATAATACAAAGATGATGGAAAAAGTGGGACATGATAAGGGGGAGGGCATTACAAGTTTGGAACAAATTATAGGGGGATGGTAGAAAGCTGACAAAGTTATTTGGGTTACTGGAATCCTATGGCAAGATCTGGGAACCCTAAATTTGTCATGTGTTGCCCCGCCAACTTTTTGAGCACCAGTCTACAACTTCTTCCCATTCAGCTGGGAATTCTGGGGGGAACACAATGTAAAGAATGTTAATAAAAAAGCAAAAGCTGAAGCTTCACTTTCCTTCGCAGAGTGCAGCTATCCCTTTTTCTCTTACTTGTTGCAATCTTCAGCCATTTTGATAGGACAGACAGAAGTCCCAAGCCAGCGCAAAGGAGTTCAGTTAGTCCTGGCAACCATAGGGGAAGCCAAGATGCTTGGCACAGCTCGAGCAAACGTTCAGCATGTAAGAATGCTTGTTGCAGAAGTGACACCCCCTGCCCCTATCTGCAATAAAGCCCTCCCTGATCACTAATTGCTAAAGTGGAATTTTATTTTCTGCTTTAAGCTCCCATATATTTTCCTGCACCTTCTTAGCTCTTTTGTTGTAAAACGTTTATAGAACTCAATAGCTTAAGCTGAAATATGCACACATGAGTGAATGAGTCATTTCTTTTTGGATGGCTCCATCTGAGGTTTCAATGGCTTCTTCTGTCCCCACAGTGAATTGAGAATTCTTTGTCATACATTAAATATTTACCAGACAATTGCACTTAAGCTACGTACACACTTCCAATAATTATCGTTGGTAAACGAACGACGAACGATCCTGCACGATATCGGCGAACGATCGTATAGCACCGATCCTGCACATACAGATAACGACACGATCGTTCGTAGATATTGTACACACAATAGATACGATCGTTTGAGCGATAGAGGAACTATGTGCACGACAGGAAGTGAACGAACGTTCGTTCATCACGCATGCTCGGACCATGGACGATCAACGAACGATGGTCAACGATCGTCGTCCAATCCGATCCGCCGGTCCGGTCGTTCGTTTCCAACGACTTTCCTCGTTCGTCGGCGTCGTTGGTTACTTTTTNTACGAACGATTTTTGCCCAATCGATTGTTCGTCGTTCGTTTGTCGTTCATTTTGAACGATAAAAATTGGAAGTGTGTACGCAGCTTAAGATTGTTAGAGCCCTCTCTAATGGCTAACCTACCAATTTCTATATTTGAAACGATACCAAAAATATGGAAATCCAAATGCAAAAATATGGAAGTTTATAAAAATTTACTATAAGCCTAACAAGCAAAATACACTTTATGTTCTCATTGCAGGACACATAGATAAATGACAAATCTTATCATTCAAAATAAGACTTCACCAAGGATAGGAAAATGAATTTTGAAAGAGAAACACTCCTTTCCTGACATGGAGACTGAGCATGTGATTGATGCATGTGACAGATGGAAAAGTAAGATGTGCTGATGAGTGAAGAAGGAGAGGAAATCCCGGTGTCAGCATCCATTGTTCCTGAACAATAACTCCCAAAGAAGTCTTGGCAGCACAGTCCTGACTGCTCCTTAAAGCAAATGCAAAATATGTGACTTGATGGTGAGATATGCACGTCATCTAATAGAAGCAGAATCTTATTATAAACTGTTGCAAAGAATAAAAACTAGAAGCAAAAAAAACATAAACACCATAAAAATCAAATTTCAATAGGACTTTTAAAGACAAATTCAGATATATTAAGCAACTCTGTCCCCTGAAAAAAATATAGTAATGAATGCTACTGAACTTCATTGTAAATAAAGAAATGTCCACCTGAAAGTTTTTTACAATCAAGCATTTTCTGCAGTAGAATATTTCTAAGATCCCCCCCCCCCCCGGCACATAGTGGTTTGATCCACCATCCCCATAGGTTGATACAGGATACAGTAATATTGTAGGAGTCAAAGGGAAGAACTACTAAGTTCAGCAGGGGGAGCAGGAAAATGACAATCCCGAAGGGTAGCTAATACAAAACAAAACAAGAAAAATGAGAGATAAAAACATCCTAGTAGGCACTCGACTATTCTCAGCAAGGTAACGTGAGGTTACATTTTCATTTATTTCATCTAATTGCTTTTGTATTTATGTATTTTAGTATTAGGCAGTGTTTAAATTATTTTATACAGCCCCATCAATGTATAATATGCCAATAACAATAAGATTTGTTTCATGGAAACGGATTAATCATTTTCCTTTTATTTCTTTTGGGAAAAATTTGTTTGGTATAAGTCCTGTTTGGTATAAATCCAAGGATCTGGAAGGGATTACGGACTTATACCAAGGTACCACTGTATCTCGAAACAGGATCTGTTCTCTTCACTGAAACTCAGCATCAACAAAAGCTTCATTCGGGGAGTGATAAAGCTCTACTCGTATCGAGATCAGGTTCCTCAAAAACTTCAAGTGGAAGATTATAATTCTTGTGTGGAAATGTGTGAATCACTCCTACACCAATACCAAAACGACTCTTAGCTTTTGGAAAACCTATGATTCAGTGACGAGTCTATCTTTCATCTCTCTGATAAGGTTAACCAATACAACTGTCGAATTTGGGGAAAATCAAACCCAGCAGAAGTTTTTAAGCATGAAAAAGACTCTCCGAAGCTGGTGGTTTGGTGTGAAATCTCTAGCACTGGGCTCATTTTTCTTGAGGAAGAAGAGATTTCTTTGGGGAAGAGATGCTGCAAAACGTCGGAGAGGCTTTCATCCGAAGGTGGCTGGAGATGGAGATATACAACCAATCTTCAAAGCATTGATTACCTAAGCAAGTAAAACTGCAACAACTCCTTTGTGCTAACAATATGAAAAAAATCATATTCAGGAATTCTGTAAAAGTGTATAGTGACTTTTGGGACACCCTGTACTTGTTATACTTATAATAAATAATAAATCAGAGCCAGGCAAGTGGCATATTTTAGAGGGACAGTTTAGTAGTGATATCCTCTATATCTAGAGAATTTTAAAGAATCCCTTTTTATTAAGGATTATAAGAGTCAGAAAGATGTTCCTTTGCATATAAAGACAGCTAAATCCATAAAAAAGGATAAAACAAATGTATAAACCTACACAGATTCATTTAGTAATTTTTACATGTTGTTCATTGTTGGCTGTGTAAATAGTTTTTTTTTTTTGTATTTGGAATGAAGTTCTACTTTTTACCTTTTATCTGTACATGCAAAATACTGAGAGCAGCTAGCCTGCTATGTGTGATTACATGATTACTTTGAAGAAACTTGCATGAAATATTAATTTAGAAAATGGTTCGGAGGTTTCCAGGCAACTAGGTCTAAAGCTCAATGAGCAAGAGAGCTCTTGCTTGTGTCAATCATTGTGCTTTCAGACCGTGCCAATGAAACAATTTAGCATTATTCTGTCATATTAACATGTACTGATAAAATATATATATAATAAAAGTGCACAGATTAACACATACCTCACTTGGTATAAAGGAAGATGAGCAGTCCAATAAAGGTCAATCCACCCAAAACTACAAAAGGAAGAGGAGGAAGATCCAGGTCTACAAAATGGACAGTAACAAGTCTTTTTATAATTCTTTTTTTTTGATTATTACTTATCTTTGCAGGTGTAACATTGCCCAAATCTAATCGAACATCACTTCCTTCCAACATCAGCTACTCCCTGCTGTTGTATTTAGCGAATACAGCATGGAGTTAGCCAAGGACAACTGTCCTTACCTGACCTTTTCCAGGATTGACTAAATGCATGGAAACTATAGGCCTGCTTTAATAAAGCTGTCCAAGACTGGAAAAGATTGTGTTGTGTGAGAATCTGGGTGATCCAGCAAACCTGGAATAGATTACCTAAAATGTATTTACTGTTAGTGGGCAAATGTTTTAATTCCTGGACCAGGTCTATTCCAGATTTGATGGTTCTTCCATGTAAGCTTTTCGTCTCCACTCTTGAAGAGCTTTAATAAAGCAGGCCCAATGACAGGAGTTCTTCCAACCCGAGCCGAGCACCTGCCATTGTGTTTGGTAAATCCAACATAGAGTCAGCTAATTTACCAAAGCTGGGTAAGGCGACTCTTTTGACATTTTAATGGTAAATGAGAGCAGTTGCAGAACAAACTTTGAGATTACTATCTTGCCATCAAGACAATAGGATATATTTCAATTCAGTTGACCAATATATCCTTTTTTAAGTTTCAGGTAGATCTTTTTTAAACACATTGTTGCTGGTTCAAGGGAATCCAATGATATCACAGATACTAGCAGCGGAAAAAGAAATGGTTCTTACGGCAAAACTTTTCATTCTATCCCTGGGTAAAAAAACTCTAAATACTTATTATTAGCTATCTGAGGATATGTTGAAGGAAAGGCAGGGGGTTCTTCTGCCTTGTGTATTGATATCTATTGATATTGCAGATCCTTCCTCTTCTGTATTGGCAGCACAGGTCATTCTTACTGCCGCACTGAATGCCATTTAGACATGACAGGTGAGCACCATTCATTGAAGTCCTACTATGCAACCAGGTTGTGGGTCCATGACAGCCTAGGATTGGAAAAAATGGGTTTATTATTGGCCATTTTTAATATGGGTTCCTTACAGCCGTGGCTAAGAGAAAGTGGGTTTCATATTGGCCATTATTATTGTGGGTCCATGACAAATTTGCCTTAGAGAAAGTGTGTTAAACATTGGCCATGAAAGCCTTTGGTCAGAAAGAATTGGTTCATTATTGGCCATTTATTTTGTAGATTCATGAGAGATTTGGCTTAAAGAAAGTAGGTTTAGTATTGGCCATTAATATTGTGGGTCCATCACAGCCTTGGAAAAAGTCTGTTTCATATTGGCTATGATTATTTTGGGTCCATGGCAGCCTTGGCTTAGAGAAAGTGGGTTTAATATTGGCTATCACCCAATCCAAAAAGCTGAAGGTGAAAAAAAAGGAGGTGGGGTTGCTCTTCCTAAAATCTCCTAATATTCTAATTTGTTTTATTTCTTGCTTTATATTTTGCAAAAATATTTTTTGTGCTAAACCTCCACTTTAACTTCTATAACAATTCTAAATTGCAGTAATGTTATGTTTCCATTCTATGCCTCCTCATGAGATAGCAACATTTTTCCAAACAATTTGCTATATGTTTCTGTGTGACAGACACTCTTATCACAGCGCTTATTGCACAGCAGTCGTTACTCTTGGTTCTTGATAGCTGTCATTTCTTGAAATCATTTTGCTCCGGCTCTTCACAGCATATCAATCAGCAGCTCTCTATTCACAACCTGCTGCTTAACAAGCTGGTCTGGGATTTCACTCGTCTCTGTAGGAGTCACATACCTAAAGAATGATTTATTGTTGTTTTCAGCCAATTTAACCATTCTCTCCATACGAGTTTAAAAAATCTTTTGATGGACCTATTAGTAGAGTGTACCTCTGGTAATAGTACCATTGTTTTTAGATATTCATTATAATCTTTTTTATCAATCTTGAAGGCTAAGCTTTTTATGTGAAAGTTTTTCACACTTTGCAGATATAACACAGGTTAAAGATGATTTTTTTTGCATAAAGGTCACATTTTTTTACATTCCTAGCAGTTTGAAGTTTTGTTTGTCACTTAGATAAAGCCCTTCTTTAATACTGAGCCATCTCTACAAGGGGAACAAGGTGTATCCAACCTCACTGATATTGGCCAGCAGTTGCCTGCCGGACCTAAAGCTCATTCCTCTGTTGGTTCACTGTAATTCTTCTATTCCCACCCCATGCCACACCACCCTCCCACTTTATCCAAAACAACAAAAATTACTAAATATTGTTGCAGATAACCAAAAAACATAATTTTGAGTAAAGCTTGGAAAAATATTACAGTGAACCAACAGAGGAATGAGCTTTAGGTCCGGCAGGCGACTGCTGGCCAATATCGGTTAGGTTGGATACACTTCGTTCCCCTCTTAGAGATGCCTCAGTATTAAAGAAAGGCTTTATCTAAGTGACAAACAAAACTTCAAACTGCTAGGAATGTAAAAAAATGTGACCTTTATGCAAAAAATATCATCTTTCACCTGTGTTTTATCTGCAAAGTGTGAAAAACTTTCACATAAAAAGCTTAGCCTTCAAGATTGATAAAAAAGATTATAATGAATATCTAAAAACAATGGTACTATTACCAGAGGTACACACAATGATTGCAATTCCAAAGTACACAATTTGATTATTTTCTGTATTTTTTATCCACGCTATGGGCCAAATTTATAAAAGCTCTCCAAGGCTGGAGAGGATACACTTTCATCAGTGAAGCTGGGTGATCCAGCAAACTTGAAACGTATCTGGTCTAGGATTAAAAACATTTACTGTCAAATAGCTAATGACTTTTAGGAAATCCATTCCAAGTTTTCTGGATCACCCAGATTCACCTATGAACGTGTATCCTCTCCAGCCCTGGGAAGCTTTATTAAATCAGGCCCAATATAAGAAGGAATTGACATTATTTTTCAAAAAAACTATATCACAATAGCAAAAACAGCTGTAAAATGAGTTTTATCAGGGTGGCCGCCAGTTAACAGAATGTGTCAGCTGCACAACAGGTGTGTTGTCAGCTCTGATATGAAATATTTTAAAGCAACATGAGCAAAAAGGAAAGCTCAATAGCCAGTGGCTATATTTAAGATGGAATAATCAAAAGAAAGGAAAATGATTACAAAATATCTGCAATTGCTTCTGATCCTAGTGTTAGGTATCAGCCGAACCTTTGTCCTGTCTTATACAACCCTGAGAGTCCATATGCCCTATACAGGCGCTCATTAATTGTCACCTAAATAATAGTAAGTGATCGTTACGGGTGGCAGAAGAAAGAAACTGTACGGGGAAGCTGCTGAGAAGGTCGTTCTGTTCTATGGAGAGGGTTGGGGGGTGGACAAGCAAGAGACACTCCATGTAATTACATTTTTGTTCTTCTGTTTTTTATTGCATCACAAACAGCAGCAACAAGAACACAGCAATTGTAAGAGACACAGAATGATTCAGAAATGTGGAGTTTCCAAAAGTGGTACAGAAGGCTAAATAAGCACAGTAATAGCTGAGAATTATGATAGAGGACATATACCATAAAAACAACCCATATCTGTTCAGTAATAGACACAGAGTGGTAAAGTGTAGTTTACAGAAAAAGTAAATAGGACTAAATGTATCAAAAGTGAATACATGCAACAATCAAGGCTGAGTAATGTAAAGGAGGAGATATATATAAAAAAAACAATTCATATCTGTTCAGGATACATCGGTGGCAAATAGGATGAGGAGGAATTGTTGTATGATGATATAAAAGAGCAAAGGATGGAAGGAGAAAAATGAAAAAATGAAGGTAGAGAGTGAAGAGGTAAAAAAGGGTGGGGGAGAATGAAGGGCCACATAACCTTCCACAGATTAAAACCCAGATACGTTACTTTTAAGGAAGGACTCGGTTCAGAAGGGTCTCATCTTTAAACCACAAAGTATTTAGCTGAGAAGTAATAATGGATTTAGTTAAACCAGGTCTGCCCAGATTTTCCATAACTAGGACCATGAGAACCAAGAAAGTCCACCATATGCATGCCAGTGATTCTCAAACAGGGTTCCTTTGAAGGTTGCTAGAGGTAATGAACAATTAATGCCTTTCAGCTAGTTACCGACATTGACACCAATGATCTATTTGGCTATCTATCAGGTTGGCAATCTTTCCATTGGCCAACAGTGTATGTATTCATCCCATTGACCCCGGTTAATGAACTGTGAACTGGGCATTTGGGGTTCCCTGAGAAATGGAAGTTATTGCAAGGGTTCCCCCAGGATACAAAGGTTGAGAAAGGCTGCTCTAAGTGGTCTATTTATAAATCTGTGAATCTGACATTCACCAAAACATTCTCTGGTAGAAAAACAATTTCTACCATTTGGATACATGGACTAGTCTTATTCTCCAGCAGAGAATTATTCAGTGAATGTCAGATTGCCTGCTTTATACAATGACCCATAAGAAACAACTGGTGTGTCATTGGAGGGGAAGATTGCTTTCATCATATTTATGGAAACATTTAACAGATCATATAATAAAACTTTGATATTGCTTTCACAGAGGCATGAGGAAAGGGCTAGTTCGGATTTATTATGGGTAGAGCTGTCAGTAAGTAATAAAGTAATAAAACAAGTTAATGGCTGTTTAGTGACCTGGCACAATGGTGGGACCTTCCTTCTCCTTTTTAACTATAAAAATCAAGGAGTATTGTTGGGGGCAATAACAATCTGCGCCTTACCATATAACACAGTATACTCAATATACTAATTTTCACTTTTGCAAAACAAGAGTTGAGCTACTTTAACAACCACCAAGCCCTCCTCTTGGCTGTTTATTTAAAGGCACTCTCTATGTCCAGTTAGAAGTTGAATGAGTAAATAGGCCAGATACAACAAAATTTGAGATTAGCATGTCCAAGCTGCTGACATAACGACAGCATTGGCTAAATATAATCTAATTGCAATGATTACAATGTACATAGAAGTTAAATGACAGACACCCAAAGCAGATTGAAGAATAAAATGCAAGGCACACCCATTAGATTAGATCTATTTTTGCTCTTATGAACTAGAACTATTTTGCAGGGGTGGGAGCTCTGATCCAATAATCATTTTACTGCATGCTCCCTGTTAACATGACAGTTTATAAAATCTACAAAAGAATCTCCCAAAACTATCCCAAAAATCAGCCCTTCTATGACTCATATCAACAAGTTCTCCGGATATCACTATGCTACTGGGTGTTTCCATTCTTTGTCTCTTGTATTTGTCTGTGTTTGCATATTAGTATTATGCAAATTATATTACCTGATTAAAGAAGCCCATCATCATTAGGACAACTGTACACATTTAGGAGCAATGCCTAATTATCTTAAACATTACCCATAAATTTCATAGAGTGCCCCGTGTGAAGTGTATAGCCATCGAGTGTGCTGTAAGGTATATTACAAGATTATGATAACCCTCTTTGGTAGATACGTGGATCATGTATTTCTTTCAGATTCATGACATTAAGATCATAAAAGTTATAAAAATCTTACAAAGATTTTTTGCTTGCTAAATGGTTTCTGTGTTAGAAATGTGAGTACATCTAATGGTGGAATAAGGCTTGCAATTAGTGGAGAAATACATTATTTTTACTGACTTGTAGCTGATTTATGATGTGGTTTACAGAGACTGTCATTAATATACATCATAATATTTTCTTATGCACTATATGAACAAACAAACAAAAAAACCTGAGCCTGTTGGCTGCAGTGGTATTATCTGGGGTGCCTGTGGGTGCAGTGTTATGATCTGGGGTGTCTGTGGGGGCAATATAATGATCAGGTGATCTGGATTGCCTGTGGGTGCAGTGTTGTGATCTGGGGTGTCTGTGGGGGAAGTATTATGATCTGGGGTGCCTGTGGGGGCAGTGTTGTGATCTGGGGTGTCTGTGGAGGCAGTGTTGTGATCTGGGGTGTCTGTGGAGGCAGTGTTATGTTCTGGGGTGCCTGTGGGTGCAGTGTTGTGATCAGGGGTGTCTGTGGGGTAGTATTATGATCTGAGGTGTCTGTGGGGGAAGTGTTATGATTTGGGGTGCCTGTGGGGGCAGTGTTCAGTGTTATGATCTGGGTGTCTTTGGAGGAAGTGTTATGTTCTGGGGTGACTGTGGGTGCAGTGGTATGATCTGGGATGACTGTGGGGCGGTATTATGATCTGAGGTGTCTGTGGGTGCAGTGTTATGATCTGGGGAGTCTGTGGAGGCAGTGTTGTGATATGGGGTGTCTGTGGGGCAGTATTATGATCTGGGTGTCTGTGTGGGCAGTGTTATGATATAGGATACCTGTGGGGGCAGTGTAGTGATCTGGGGTGTCTGTGGGGCAGTATTATGACCTGGGGTGCCTGTGGGTGCAGTGTTATGATCTGGGGTGTCTGTGGGGGCAATGTAATGATCAGGTGATCTGGATTGCCTGTGGGTGCAGTGTTGTGATCTGGGGTGTCTGTGGGGGAAGTATTATGATCTG
>NC_092860.1:149123941-149125837 GCF_032062135.1 Pyxicephalus adspersus | reverse complement strand
CCTTTGCACATGACACTGACATAGCCTCCACAGAACAATTCTCCATGGGACACAGTCTCTGTAGCACATAGCCTACACAGGACAATTCTCCATAGGAAACAGTCTCTGTAGGATATAACCTCCACTGGTCACATCCTCTGTGAGACACAGTCTCTGTAGGACATACCCTCCACAGGACAATTCTCCATAGAACACATTCTCTGTAGAACATAGCCTCAATAGACAATTCTTCATAGGAAACAGTCTCTGTAGGACATAGCCTGCACAGGACACAGACTCTGTGGGACATAGCCTCAACAGGACAATTACCCATAGAACACAGTCACTATAGGACATAGCCATCACAGGACGATTTCCCATGGAAAAAAGTCTATATAGGACATAGCCTACACGGACAATTCTCCATGGGACACAGACTCTGTAGGACATAGCCTCCACAGGACATTTTCTTCATGGGGCAGAGTCTCTGTAGGACATAGCCTCCATAGGACACATTCTTGGTGGGACACAGTCTCTGTAGGACATAGCCTCCACAGGACAATTATCCATGGGACACAGTCTCTGTAGGACATAGCCTCCACAGAACAATTGCCCATGGAACACAATCTCTGTAGGACATAGCCTCCACAGGACTCTTTCTGCATGGGGCAGAGTCTCTGTAGGACATAGCCTCCATAGGAGAATTATCCATGGGACACAGTCTCTGTAGGACATAGCCTCCACAGGACAATTATCCATGGGGCACAGTCTCTGTAGGACATGGCCTCCACAGAACAATTATCCATGGAACACAGTCTCTGTAGGACATAGCCTACACAGGACAATTCTCCATAGGAAACAGTCTCTGTAGGATATAACCTCCACTGGTCACATCCTCCGTGAGACACAGTCTCTGTAGGACATACCCTCCACAGGGCAATTCTCCATAGGACACATTCTCTGTAGGACATAGCCTCCACAGGACAATTCTTCATAGGAAACAATCTCTGTAGGACATAGCCTGCACAGGACACAGACTCTGTGGGACATAGCCTCCACAGGACAATCCTCCATGAGACCCAGTTCCTGTAGGACATTGTAAGCCTCCACTGGACATTTTCTTCATGGAACACAGTCTCTGTAGGACATAGCCTCCACAGGACATTTTCTTCATGGGGCAGAGTCTCTGTAGGACATAGCCTACACAGGACAATTTTCCATGGGACACAGTCTCTGTAGGACATAGCCTCCACTGAACAATTTTCCATGGAACACAGTCTCTGTAGCACATAGCCTCCACAGGACAATCCTCCATGAGACACAGTCCCTGTAGGACATTGTAGGCCTCCACTGGTCACATCCTCCATTGGACACAGTCTTTGTAGGACATAGCCTCCACAGGACAATTCTTCATGGGACACAGTCTCTGTAGGACATAGCCTCCACTGGTCACATCCTCCATTGGACACAGTCTTTGTAGAACATAGCCTACACAGGAAACATTCTCCATGGGACACAGATTCTGTAGGACATAGCCTCCACAGGACAATTACCCATGGAACACAGTCTCTATAGAAAATAGCCTCCACAGGACGATTCCCCATGGAAAAAAGTCTATATAGGACATAGCCTCAACAGGACAATTACCCATGGAACACAGTCACTATAGGACATAGCCTCCACAGGACAATTACCCATGGAACACAGTCACTATAGGACATAGCCTCCACAGGACAATTACCCATGGAACACAGTCACTATAGGACATCGCCTCCACAGGACGATTCCCCATGGAAAAAAGTCTATATAGCACATAGCCTCAACAGGACAATTACCCAAGGAACACGGTCACTATAGGAAATAGCCTCCACAGGACATTTTCTTCATGGGGCAGAATCTCTGTAGGACATAGCCTCC
>NC_092860.1:149119446-149122527 GCF_032062135.1 Pyxicephalus adspersus | reverse complement strand
CACCTCCATGCAAGCTGTAGCATCCCCTAGTGGTCCTGTCTCTCCGTGCGTGACAGTTTGCATGAACCATGTATACACCCTCCCAGACCTGCGCAGATCCCAACCAACTACTCGCCCAAAGGCTTGACGCCCAGGAAGCTATTCAAACCCAGGTACCTCGCCAGTTTTATGTGCTCACTACCCGCCTGGATCCGCTTCTGGTCCCCTCCAGCTCTCCTGCTGAACCACCAGTTCTGGCCCAGTCTCCTTCTATACCAGTCGCTTCTGCACTTCACCTACCACCCCCACAATGATTTTCTGGGGATCCCAAGTGCTGCTGTGGTTTCATCAACTTGTGCAATATACATTTTGAGCTTCAGCCACAAAGCTTCCCCACTGACCGAGCTAAAGTGGGGTACGTGATATCTCTGCTTTTTGCTGAATTCACCAAGAGTCACTAGCCGTGGGCCAGTTTGTTGTTAGTTTCGCACTTTGGGGACAGAGCCATGGAGGTCCTCGTTGTTCATCTGAATGGGTGGTTGTGGATCCCTTTTCCAAAATGGCCCATTTTGTATCCCTTCAAGCTTTACCATCAGCATCTGCGTTGGTGCCAATCTTCATTCATTAAATTTTTAGGCTTCACGGTATGCCCACGCATATAGTTTCTCATCGTAGGGGGTAAATTACCTCTCGCTTTTGGAAAGGCTTTTAAAGATCCCCGGACATCTCTGCAGACTTCTCCCCAGCCTGTCACTCGCAGACTAATGGGCGGACAGAAAGAATGATACAAGCTCTGGAGCAATGTCCCCAGGCTCTTGTTTCTGCCCACCACTATGACTGGGTAGCACTGCTGCCATGGGCGGAGTTCGCCCACAACAACCATGTTAGCACCAGCACCAAAGAATCACCATTCTACATTGTCTATGGCAAAAATCCTTGCCTTCTGTATCCTATACCCTGCTCTGCCAAAATATCTACACTCAATGCCCTGCAGAGAGACTTTACCCGCATCTAGTCATCAGGTCTCAAGCTCAAGAAGTTTGCTGATCGGCGTCGCAGTAAGGCGCCTCTTCTCCAACCTGGAGATAAAGTCTGGTTTTCCACAAGGAACATTTGTTGCAAGGTGCCTTATCTGAAGTTTGCTCCACGGTTCATCAGACCTTATGCCATTTCTGCCAAGGTTAACCCACCTTGTTAAAAGTTACATCTTCCCTCACATCTCAAGCTGCCCAATGCCTTCCATGTGTCTCTGCTTAAGCTGTTGGTCCTGAACCGCTTTTCTCGACCCTCTCCCCGCTGGGTACTCCTGCACCCGATTCTTTTCAGGAATATGAAGTCCATCAAGTTCTGGATTCCAAGTTTTTTTGCAATAGGCTGTCTGTAACTCTTCTTGCCAAGAGGTTTCATCTTCGTTTTCCCCGTACCCTGGCAGGTGGGGAGGCCTGGTAAAAGTGGGCGTCCCTCTGTTTCCAAGCTTAATCAACTCCGTCCAATCCGCTGGCCAATCAGAAAATAGCCTATTAACTGTCCCTGGCTATTTAGCTAGCTCACACACTGCATTTAGTGTTTGTGCAACGTGTCTCCACTGGTGCCGTACCTCTAGTTCTGTTGAGCTAGTTCCTGTACACCTGCTGCTTAATCCAGTGTTTCCTGTGTCCAGCTTCTGTGTTAACCTCTCAATGTCCAGTCTGTTGGTTCCCAGACAACTTTCAGTGGGCCTGTCTGTCTGTGGATATCCCTGAGTCACCTGCACCTTTGAAGGACTGTCTTTCTCAGGGTACAAAGTTTCATGGACTATCCCTCTCAGGGTGCAATATTTGAAAGACTATCTTTATCAGAGTACAATATTCAAAGGACTATCCTTCTCAGAGTGGAATATTTAAAGGACTATCCTTCTCAGGTTGCAATATTTAAAGAACTATTATTCTCAGGGTGCAATATTTAAAGAACTATCAATCTCCGGGTGGAATTATTAAAGGACTATCCTTCCCAGGGTACAATATTGAAAGGACTATCATTCTCAGAGTGCAATATTTAAAGGACTATCCTTCTCAGGTTGCAATATTTAAAGAACTATTATTCTCAGGGTGCAATATTTAAAGAACTATCAATCTCCGGGTGGAATTATTAAAGGACTATCCTTCCCAGGGTACAATATTGAAAGGACTATCATTCTCAGAGTGCAATGTTTGAAGGACTATCCCTCTCAGGGTGCAATATATAAAGCACTATCTTCCTCAGGGTGCAATATTTAAAGGACTATAATTCTCAGGGTGCAATATATAAAGGACTATCCTACTCAGGGTACAATGTTTGAAGGACTATCCTCAGAGTGCAATGTTTAAAGGACTGTGCCTATCACAGTACAATATTTTAAGGCCTATCCCTATCACAGTACAATATTTGAAGGACTATCCTTCTCAGAGTACACTGTTTTCAGAGCTATCCTCTCCAGTAGAGGAGGTTTATAGGGCTAGCATCTCACACGATAAATATTAGAGGGCTATGTTTGTGTGAGTAGGGCATTTATAAAGGTTTTATGACGGAACTGCTTGTATAAGACTGGAGAAGTGCTTTGTACGAGGCAGTGATTAGTGATGAGGTCGGGGTACTTCGTCTCCATGGAGATCATGCTGCATGCGCGGGTCGGTCTACACACTCATACCGAGAGGGGGAGGTGACGGCCGTCCCCCCTCTTTCCCTAGCAGTGGTCTCTACCAGCGTGGAACGCATCAGTCACGTGACGCAGTTGAGGCCGCCCCCCGGGTCAGGCCTGGCAGTGTACGGTGACGTTATTGAAGGAGAGAGCGGATCCCGGGGAGACATGCTGCTGCTGCCGGCCGCCGGACTCCTGCTGCTCCGGCTGTGCCTGCTGGTGGCGGGGAAGGAGTGCGAAAAGCCGTGTGTGAACGGAGTGTGCCAGCCGAGCAGCGGACAGTGTGTGTGTGAGCCGGGCTGGACCGGAGAACAGTGCCAGCACTGCGGGGGCCGCTTCTTGTGAGTGCCGGAGCCTGCCTGGCCCGCGTATATGTCTGTGTGTCTATGGGTATAGGTGCCCACCTGCCTCCTATGTGTTTCTATAGGTGCTCACCTACCTCTCTC
>NC_092860.1:149112674-149118688 GCF_032062135.1 Pyxicephalus adspersus | reverse complement strand
TTTGTGTACACCTCCTGCCTGTCCATATCTATGTGCACACCCTTCTACCTCTACCTGTTCTATACACCAATCAGCCAAAACATTAAACCCCTGACAGGTGAAGTGAGTTATATGGATGTTCTGGTTACAATGATAACTGTCCACAAGTGGGAATTATTGGACAACAAGTGTTTGGAAACAGGAAAATGGACAACCTGAGGATCTGATGAACTTTTACAAGGACCCGATTGTGATGGCTGACTGTGGTCACAGGATGTTGTAGGATATTTCGGGCAGACAATGGCTAGTACCAGAATGGTCCAAGGAAGGACAACCAGAGAACTGACACTTTGATACCTGGGTAGGACAACCCATCTGGTCTGTTCCAGGGAAGTGTTACTGTACCACAAATAGCTGGAAAATGAAATATGAGAGAAAGCTGTTGGAACAAATAGCGCCTTACAGCTTTCTGTGTGTTTGGGACTATATAGCCACAGACCAAATTGGAGTTCCAATGCAGATCCCTTTTATCCACCGAAAGCATCTACAAAGGGCACCCGAGTGTTGGAACTGGACCGTGAAATAGTTGTGGATAGCTGGGTGCTTTTGTGCCCTGTTTACCTGGGGCAGTACAATACACTATGGAAATAAAGGAAGATCAGCAGATACCGGGCAACTCAAAGGGTATGCTGCCATTGCCTTGGTGCCAGGTACCACAGGACATCTTCTGAGGTCTTGTGTAGTCCATACCTGGATGGGCCAGTCAACGAGGACCTACTGCGTATTGGGCAGGGGGGTTAATGTTTTGGTTGATAAGTAAATGTATATTCACACTCAGCCTCTGCCCCTTTCCCATGTATAGGTGTATATACACTCCACACCTCTGCCTGTTTCTAATATAGGTGTATATACACCTCACACATATTCCAATTTCCTATTTAGCTGTATGTACACCCCACATGTCTGCCTGTGTACCTTATAGGTGTATGTACACCCCACACCTGCCTGTTTCCCTTATAGGTGTGTGTGCACCCCACACCTCTGCCTGTTTCCCTTATAGGTGTGTGTGCACCCCACATGTCTGCCTGTTTCCCTTATAAGTGTATGTACACTCCACAGTCTGCCTGTTTCCCTTATAAGTGTATGTACACCCACAGTCTGCCTGTTTCCCTTATAGGTGTATGTACACCTAACACCTCTGCCTGTTTCCCTTACACGTGTATGTACACCCCACAGTCTGCCTGTTTCCCTTATAGGTATATGTACACCCCACACATGCTTGTTACCTGTATGTGTGTATACCCCAAATCTCTGCCTTTTTTTTTTTTTTTTTTTTTTTTTACATAGGACTATATACACCGTACACCTCTGTCTGTCCTTTACATTTGTTTGTGTATATACACCCTAGACCTCTGCCTGCCCCCTATGTACTGTGTGTGTGTTTACATTGGGCTCTTCAGGAGCATTCTTCAGGAATATAGCCGTATTGTATTTATTTCTAACATTGAACACTCACGCCTGCCTTGCATTTCAGGTGTGCGGTATTGATTTTACAAAGAAGATAGGGCGTTATGTGGATGTTTTACAATTTACTAGTATATGTGCTATAGCTAGGCTATATAGTGGAGTGTTTACCCTTGTCTGTTCTATATTCCCTGCAGGGGGTACTTTTAACTGTTTTCTTTTATATTTATCAACTGAAAAATTGTACAGTGTTTATATACCACATGCAGTGCTATGTTGATAACCCAGAAAATGGGTAGCTTTAATAGAATTTTAGGCACAGTATCTTGTGCACAAACCATAGAAGAGAAGAGAACGCTATATGGAGGATGAAGTACAATCTTTTATATATTGCGAACAGGCGTAACAGGAAGGAGTTACTTTGTATGGTTACCGGTAGCATTGGGAGTCACTTGTATGTATTAAAGAATGAAAGTCAGAATCTGGTGTGCAATTGTACTATATTTTTTAGACCTCATAATCACAGAGCTGCTCGTATGTTGTGTGTAGTGGAAGTTTGCATTTGGCAGATCTCACCTGTGATTCTTTTGACACTGTTCACTTTTCCACATTACAATCGCACGGGTTCATTTTACAACCTGCTATAAACTGTCAGCTCTGCCCAAGTACAGCAAAGGTGCATTTCTCTATTGACTTTTTCCTTTTCTGATAGCTATAGCCTTTGCAAGAGATTACATTCTGCATCTGATATCGGTTTATATGCAGTTTCATAACTGGGTACATAATTCTCCGACTGTATACAAACCACAATGTTGTAGTATCTTTAAATAACGAATCACAGAGTTGTCTTAAAAACTGATGTGTGATACTTGTTATCTGGGTGGTATTGAAAACAGGAAAACTGCTCGTCATCGTTTCCCTTATAGGTGTATGTACACCCCACACGTCTGCCCGTTTCCCTTATAGGTGTATATGCACCCCACACGTCTGCCTGTTTCCATTATAGGTGTATGTACACCCCACAGTCTGCCTGATTCCCTTATAGTTGTATGTACACCTAACACCTCTGCCTGTTTCCCTTATAAGTGTATGTACACTCCACAGTCTGCCTGTTTCCCTTATAGGTGTATGTGCACCTAACACCTCTGCCTGTTTGCCTTGTAGGTGTATGTACACCCCACAGTCTGCCTGTTACCCTTATAGGTGTATGTACACCCCACAGTCTGCCTGTTTGCCTTATAGGTGTATGTAGACCCCACAGTCTGCCTGTTTCCCTTATAGGTGTATGTACACCTAACACCTCTGCCTGTTTTGGGTCCAGCTAAAAAGGGGCTGGGGAGAACACCGAGATGTCAAAAAGATTATTGGTGTCATATAAACTAACCTGAGAGACACAAATTGCTCAAGGAACCCCTGGGGTTCCACCAGATACTGCTCTGTGATGTTAAGTCTTTAGGGGATGGCTTGTATGGTATGTGAATATAAATCATGTTTACAGGAGCCTTTTGCTGTATTTTACATGAGCTAAAAATCATATTTGTGTGTTTTTCATGCACCACGAAATTACACAACTCTCTGGTAAAGGTGCTCTTTTGCATTGCCTACCACCATTGCCTACCTTGCCATATTTAATGATAATATGCATACGCACCCTGCGCTCATGTGTTCTGTTTGTTTACATCTGATGAGCCTCTCTCTAAGAATCACCGTCAAAGCAGAGAGTGGCGGTTTGGAAGGAGTAGAAATATGTGTAAGTGTAGGACTTGTTGGTGCTTGCTGCGTTCTCACGTCTTCCCTGTAGTTTGACTCTTGAGTAGGTATTTTGGTGGCTATGCTCCAAGTTTTTTTGGGAGGCATGTATTCCCTTCCCATCTATTCCCTTGCATTGCATGCAGTAAGACATAGAACAAATCTTGTTCTTTAAAGCACATCTAGCATTGTACGTAGCAGGTCAGCTGTGATCTACCTACTTTTCTGCAAGTTTCCATAAAATCATGGTGGTGGTGTCTTTGGCTGTTAGGAAATATTTCTTTGCATCATGCAGTTTAGGAGTCTAATGTATCTTTTCTGTATTTCCCTAATAGGAATATTTTTGTCAGTGAGGAAGTTTTATGAATTACATGGTAAAAAGATAAAAATGTCAACAACCTTTGCACAGAACATGACGCACAAAGAAATCACTTGCAGGTTTTGTTCCTCAAAAGAAACACGCCTCGTGAAAGTAAAAGTTCTCACCACACCGGTGGAAGCTAAATAGAAACTAGAGGGTGTTTTCAATCGGTACACTTCAGTTATTTATATCTCATTGGCTTGCAAATAACTTTTGTTGCAATGTTTACATTTGTATGTACTTGTTTCTTTGAGGATAGGCCAAATTTTATGTAAACCCTAGCTATGGCCGGCTCCTATTTTCTCACTTCTGGTCTGATAAATAAAGCTTTCAAAATACATTGTTTTTGTGCAAAAAGTACCTGTTGATGTCAAAAGTTCAGAGCTGTCCTATGCTCACTTCCTGTGTTATACTAAAGCTGAAATGACCATTTTAGCCAAATCACTACACTTAAAAAGTGATTGGTCTTGCATTGTACAAGACAGGTACAGCATTTCCATAAACTGTGATTGGACGTCTGTACGGGGCTTTACTTTCAGATCTGAGATGATAGGCTTAATAGTATGGTGCAGTGTTCTGCCCAGCCTCCTTTAGCCGGGCACTTTTTAGTGATCACCCGGCTTTTTTTGGGTGGTCGCTGAAGCATTTGGTCACAATACAGGGGCTGCCACCCACCTACAATTTCCTACTACCCAGCTTGAAAAAAATTTTGGGTTGAACCCTGATGGCGCCCTCAGATGAGGTTGAGAATGTTGTCAGGACACATTTTCAGGAATAATATGAAATTAAAACCTTCAGCTGGTTACCAAAAAATATACAATTATTTGCTGTTTATGTTGAAGAAAATCTACCCAATTACAGGCCATCTTGTAAAACATAATTCTGTGCAATGTAATAAAATATTTCCACCCAATCCCATCACAAGTGTGCTTGCCATAGACTTGAGATTCTTGCAGATGTTGGTCACCTTACAAATCATGGCCTTATATTACTCAGCTTTGTATATATGTGCCAAGCTTTTTATTGTTTTGAAGACTGTATACAAACCCCAGGTGGTTGGCGTTCACACGCTTCCAGTTTTACAGCTCATTCAATATGTGTTTATGGAACGTTTTATCTGTAAAATGTTGATCAGAGCTAAAATTTAGGGATCTGTTTTCTGTGTTGGTACTGTGGTGCCCACATTTGTCTCGGATGTGTTTCTTCTGCGAGAGTTAGCTGCTACGGTCAGATGGTGCCCTTGTGTTGGTGCCAGTCTTTGAGCAGCTCAAAGTGAACCTGTCACAAGCCTAATACAGCAGCTGTTGTCTTCATGGGGACACAGTACTTAGTGCTCCAGAAATCACACAGCTGTCGTCTCGTTTCTGTTTTTATTCATCTGTTGTCAAGCTAAATACGGAGGCTGCCATTCGCAAACTGCGCGCCAAGACACCTGTTGAGCATTAGTGCGAGTGAGGCGACTGTCTTGGAATTGTTACGCAGCTTCTATAAGACTTTTTAGCTTAATGACAGGTTCCTTTTTAAAAGCAGTCACCTTGCTTGCAGGTTGAATAGGCGCTTCATTATCGTAAAGCTTGTGAGTCAGACAGCGGCAGCCTCCATCACAAAGATATTGAGCTTGAAGACAGATACCCTTTAACAGCTATTGGTGAGCAGCCTGTTCTGCTCTATGATGAGGAAAGGTAAAGGGATTAACGGTGGACAACCTGCTGCTGGGACTTCAATTTTGGTCCGTCATTGAAAACCTGAACGAACACTGGATTTTTACCTGAGGTGTTTCATACTACAGTCATAGGAGTGCATCTTTGAACAATAGGAGGTCATTATCATACAATATACATCGAAGAGTCACTGGAGACATCATACTATAGAAGAGCCATAAGAGACCATCTTAATACTAAGGCCATAGAAGACAACAGTTATATTATAGCTATAAAAGACCTGTAGGTGGCCATCATCGTACTACAGTCATAGAAGAGCTATGTCAGACATCTTCATGTTATAGATGTAGAGGAGACATAGAAGACCACTGTTATATTTTAGCCATAGGAGGATATCAACATACCATTGCCATAGAATACTATCTTTATTCGTTAGCCATAAAAGAGGTATAGAAGGTCATCACAATACTAAAACCATAGTAAATAATCTTCATCCTTTGGCTATAGGAGACCATCATTATAATATAGCCATGAAAGATGTATAGGAGACAATAATTTTACTATAGCCAATAAAGAAACTTAGAAGATCATCAGTACAGCTAGTAGAAGAGCTATGTGAGACATCTTCATACTATAGCTGTAAAGAAGACCTAGAAGATGATCATTATAATCTAGGCATAATAGGCGACAACTATACTATTGAACTTTAGGAGATCATCATGAAGGAGGAAATCGTTATACTACAGCCTTTTGAAGAGCTGAGTGAGACATCCTCATAGAGTGAGCCATAGAAGAGCCAT
>NC_092860.1:149107922-149111826 GCF_032062135.1 Pyxicephalus adspersus | reverse complement strand
ATCTTCCTACTGTGGCCAGAGAAGGGCCGTAGCAGAGGATCTTCATACTGTGGTTATAGAAGGACCAAAACGGGCCAATCTTCATACTGTGGCCATAGATGGACCATAGGGAATGATCTTCATACTGTTGCCGAAGAAGGGCAATAGGCGATAATCGTCATACTGTGGCCATAGAAGGGCCAGGGGACCATCTTCATACTGTGGCCATAGAAGGGCCATAGAGGACGATCTTCATACTGTGGCCATAAAAAGAAAACAACCTTTACTAGGAATTAGAGTCTAGGCAGAACTCTCTAACTCCAGTCCCTAAGGGTCACATGCAGACACTGTTTTCATGACTGGATTTTCCCCTAATGAACCGATATTGAAGAAATAATAAATATATGTATGGATCCCAGCCATAGAGCCATAAGAATTCCTTCTCTAGAGAATTGCCATGCCTCCCGGGGGTGCATGGAACAAATATGAATTTTTAGTTTACAAATCTGACCTCAGATGCTCTTTTTTTTTTTTTTTTGTGGAAGCCAAACATTCCTAACATCCTTGTAGTGCCTATACACCCGTGCATTGAACATCATGTGATTGCTAGTTTGGGAAGTATCGGCAATCGGATTGCTTTTTTGAATGCTTGTTGAACGTAATGCAATAATCTGCCCTGCAATTTTTTTAAGATGGGTGGGAAGAAATTGTAGGCGGGTGGCAGCCCCTGTATTTTGACCCAACTCTACAGTAACCGCCCAAAAACTGAGTGGTGGTCCCCTGGGTAAAAGGGGCTGGGGAGAACACTGATAATGTTTTGCAAAGATGAAGGGATTTCTTTATTTATGGGACCTCACTAATAGTATTCATCCCATGTTCTTTAAAGAGATGCTGTAGTCTTGTGTAATCTTCTTGTTTGTCAAATTGAACTTGTCATGCTAAAACATATGAGCGCCTTGTGCTGTTTCTAACTTGATACTGAACTCATGTAGATTTGTTAGGTTGTAGGAAAAACATAGAAATGGTAATTAGGCTGAAGCAGGTCTGTTACAAGATTTTATGGTGTCACTACTGAGCTCCCGGGGAAGCAAAAGCCTTGCCTCTACCAATATGGCCGCCCCCACACTAAAAAGATAATGGCCTAACCTGCTGACACCTTTTTTTTGCTCATATCAGGACGTTCCCACTCATGGAAGTTACTGTAAAGAAAAACATATTATGACCTGAAATAGTTAAGCGTGTTTTATGACTCCTCATATTGCACTCGCCTTGGTTGTTAGGGAGATGAATATGTGTCAGATAACCGCTGATCTGTTTGTAGTATAATGGCTGAATATGCGTATGTGATTATGTAACTGATGCACTTAAAGAAAGTATAACATTTTTTTTAGTCAATATTTATAATTTTATAAAAGTAAGACTTTTTTTTTTAATTTGTGTAGATTTCATTTTTCTGGAAAGCTGACTGATATGGGTTCAGTCGTCCACATGTGTTCATACTTTTAGGCTTGAGGTATTGAGCATTGTAAACAACCTGCTTTTTCCACCAAAGAAGGCAGTGAGGAAGTCTAAAGGTGCCGCTCTTCAGGTTTAAATGGAGCAAATAATTCATTGGTGGTATTTAAATTCATAACCATAGAACCTAAAAAGTAGCATTTATTATTATTTATACCCTGCCCAGAAGAGCTTACAAACTAGGAGGTGGGGGATGTATCACACAATAAAAGGGGGATATGGAGTGGTGGGAAGTAAAGAGGTTTTAGGGGACAGAAGAAGATGGATAGGCAAGTTCGAAAAGATGGGTTTTGAGTGCTCTTTTAAATTGGCAGAACGTAGGAGCAAGCCGAATAGCAGCGTCAGGGCAGCTCTAGAAAAGACTTGGAACCGTGCTTGCGATGAGGTTATGAGTGAGGAAGTCATTAGTAGGTCATTGGAGGAGAGAAGAGAGCGGCTAGGGGAGTATTTTTATATCAGGTCATAAAGGTAGTGCTGTTTGTGATTAGCTTAGTTACGAATGTTGCAGGGGTTCGCTTCAGAGAGAATGGATTGGACAACCCAACCTGACTGATTGCAATTGTGTAAAAACACTCACCTGTCCATGGTCTGCCTTAAGGTGCCGCCATATTCTTTCCTTTACTCTAACATCTTGATTGGCTTGGTTGGGATGATGTAACTCCTGTGCCCCTGCATCTCATTCTGTTTCGGCAGCTGCAGAATAAACGTGGAATGCAATTATTTTATAAAAGTAGAGGAAGGCCATATGTCAACTTTTTTTTTTCCTCACTCCTGGGTCAGCACTTGATGACTTGGTCTTTGAGGTCCCTCTAGTCTGGATGTTACAGCAAGCATTCAGTTTGGTGCAGAATAATGCAAATAGAGCTCAGATAGAAGCCAAAGAGTCGCATGAAGTCGTGCAAATTCTTGGCAAGGGTGAGGAGCATGCACCTGTACTTCTGTGATGCCCATGTGTATGTAGAGCTTTGCACATGTTATTATTAACCAGTATCTCTTGATTCTCACTTTCAGTTGTGTCTGTGTTGCTTGGCACTGCCTGTTTCTCTTTCAGCATGGCTGACTACCAAACCTAGAAAGCATTAGTCTATAACACTGCTGTGTTAATTGACCATCTTGTGTTTGCCTTGCTGTAAAAACAGAAGCAAACGTTTAACTCCTATTGGGAAAATTTTACACAGCCCTTGTGTTGGTCCCTTATTAATATTACAAATGTGGAACCATTTTTGTTTTGAAATAAATGTAAAGAATACGGTGATCCTTTGCTTAAACTCTGGACATATACAGTACAAGCTGTTTCTTATATTTGTGAGATCTTATATTGAGGTGAAGGAGAATGTGGTTGTAGTTGTTTCTTTTGGTGTTTTACTTCTCTCTTTTGACTTATTATTCTTCTAGTCTCTAGTGAGTTTGTTTGCACGTCTTAAAGTTCTCTACCCTGCTGAGTCGTTGTCAAATGAAAAGACAAGTAATATTTTGGCATATATTATTATTATTAAATGGAATTTATATAGTGCCAACATATTATGCAGCACTGACAAATATATGGCAAGTACCCCATAGTTAAAGATATTTGGCTACCTGTAGTCCTCAGCTTGTGGAAGCTCTATACGTAGGATGGTTGTTTTGCTATTCTGTAATAATTGGGACTCTTTTCAGGGGGGTATTTTAGTCGCCATTTCATTTCTTCACTCTCCCTGGGGTGATTTATGCCCCAATACATTTCTGGATTTTCCCTGGGGTGATTTTAGTTGCCATTCCATTTCTGGACACTCCTTGGGATGATCTATGCCCTCATTCCATTCCTGCACTCTCCCTGAGAGGGTTTTAGTCGCCAATACATTTCTGTACTCTCCCTGGGGTGATTTATGCCCCTATCCCATTTCTGGATTCCCCCTGGGGTGATTTATGCTCCTGTTCCATTTCTGGATTCCCCCCCCCGGGGTGATTTATGCTCCCATTCCTTTTTGGGACTCTTCTTGGTGTGATTTCAGTCGCCATTCCATTTCTGCACTCTTCCTGGTGTGAATTATACCCCCATTCCATTTCTGCACTCACTTGGCTGATTTATGTGCCCATTCCATTTCTGGACTCTCCCTGGGGTGGTTTTAGTCGTCATTCCCTCACGGCTATTGCCATCTTCTTCATTCCGATCTTTGGCCATCTTGATTGGCCGGCAGGGATGACAACGCATGGGTGCTTAAAGGATCATTCACCCTCGGCAGCTGCAGTGAAAGCCACAATCCGGCTATTCCTGTTGCATTGTACCAGATGAGTCCTCTCCAAGTCTCTGCTTTCTCTTCATGCTAAGAGTAGTTGCCAAAGTTTCGACGCTTGTAATTTGGGGTCTGTGCCGCTCTATAGGTCTGCTTTATTTCTTCAGTCAGCAGGATTGCTGTGTACATGAACTCAC
>NC_092860.1:149106307-149106883 GCF_032062135.1 Pyxicephalus adspersus | reverse complement strand
TTGGCTTTCTTGCATGTTCTCGCATGTGGTGCAGTACATTGCTGCATGAATTTGTAAGTTTTCCGAGTTCTGCCCCATTAATTATTAAAAAAAAAGTAAAAGTCTTCAAAATGATCTGCAGTGCAGGTGACCATGTGTTGGATTACAGTGCATGGCCATCACCTTCATTATGGAGTGAGCAATGGACATGTAGAAAATCTGCAGCCTTATATCATATCTTAGCAGACCTTGTAATTTTTTTTTTTTTTAAGGTGGTTGGATGTTTGGGTCCATAGTAAAAATTTCTTGCATGAAACTGGCCCAGGGGATTTTATTCATCTTTCGTCAGCTGCAAATCCTTCCTGTCACTGCCAAGGATGACTTGATCCTGGTTAGGAACAGCTTATGGCCTGGTACCGGTCCTTGTGGGTTAGTTGGGGACCTCTGTTTGAGGTGGTTTGCAAAAAAATAACACTAAGATTTTAGAAATAAATTCCTTAGTACTAGTTTTATCATCCAGATACCATCTCACTCAGTAGACTTTGTATTCTGTACTATTTTTTGTGTATGTGTGTCACGGTTTCACTGTTTCCATTC
>NC_092860.1:149080675-149105473 GCF_032062135.1 Pyxicephalus adspersus | reverse complement strand
GATTGAATATCCTGAATATCAGTACGATAAGAATCTTGAGGATTGGAAAGATATATTGGTAGTAGAAAATAGGCTTGAGAGAAGGCTTTGGAATACCTATGTAGGCAGGGGTGCTAGATGATTTGAATTCTTGAATATTTTTTTTTAAATCCAGGGTAAAAGAAATATGGCAGAGTCTGTGTACGTCTTGCCCAGCAGGACGTACACAGACGTGATGAAGAGCACCAGATGAAGGTGTCAGAATAAAGAAAGTATCAGACACGGTATAATACCTAGATTTTTTTTTGTAAGCTAGGTGGCTGTCCTTGTTCCATCACCCAATTTTTCAGCAATTTTTCAGTGGTTACTGAAAAGTGCTGGGTGGTGTGTTCGGCTAAAAGGGGTGAGGGAGAACACTGAGACCCTTCTATTTGGGTGGACAATGTTTGCCCTAATGCATCACTTGTTAATGCAATACACCACAGCAGTCTGAATGGGTCTCAAACAAACCAGAACAAAATTGGAACTACAACCATGTCACCATATCCATACCATTGCCTAATTCTTCTGTCGGCATTCTTCCCGCGTGTCCCCGTTGTGTCACAGGACGCCGCCACCTTCATCAGATCCCTTCCTTGATTTTCAGCCATCTTTATTGCCCAGGTTGGGATGACGTAACTTCCGCTCAGGCTAGCAGGCGTTCATTCAGTCCTGGCAAGTGCAGGGGAAGCTGGGATTGCCGGCAAGCAACTTTTAACGGCTCTACAGCGTGATCAGGCATGTAGGAATGCTTATTGTAAAAGGGACTTGGCCTGTCTTTCTGCAATAAAACCCTGCCTCATCCCACATTTTCAAAAGTGGAGAATAAATGAGTTCCACTTTAATTGTACATAGCTGGTCAGCAAGGTTTCCGGTTTCCTGTGCAAAGTCAGAATTTGATTCAGATGCTGGATGAAGAATTGTGGCTACTCTGTGCTATATTATGGCACCTTTTATAAGATGATGCATTGTATGCAATGCTGGGGCAGGTTGGTACTGAATGCATAGCTATAAGAGGCTCTTGTATATGCAGAAGGCTGCCTGTGTTCCAAATCAGCGAATAGCCTAGGGGACTACGTGACCCCATCCATTTAGAATGTTAAATGCCTCTTGTGTTCATGATGCTTATATTTCCTTTAGAGTTAATAAAGGCTTCTGTTACTGCTACAATTACCTTTCTCCTTTAAACACTAACTTGTCACTATTGATTGCTTCTCTGCAGCCTTACTAAGTAGTGTATAGTGACATTGTGCAAGGTAACATACCAGCATGTTTCATTTCTTTATGGGGCTCAGAAAAGAACACCATGTAGCATGGACAGATTTCTATTCCATTGTAAAATATAACACACAACGGTGTACATGCATCCTTTTCATTCTGAGTTTACAATTCAAAGCACTTTTATCTGAGAGACTTTAAGTTTGTGTTTGCAGGTCTGTAGGTTGTCCTTCAAGTTGAGAAACAATACTTTGTGTGATCGAACTATTCAATATCTACCTCAAGCAAATTTCCATTATTTACCAGGTTCAGACAATTATTTTACTATGAATTGGGATGGGTCAACGATAAGTTTATTAACTATAGTGAGGACAGGGCTCTTCTAATGGTGTCTGGATCAACAAACTGGACAAATAGAGTTTCAAATATTTTGGCAATCAAATGTGAACCTCAACTCCGATTTAAATATTCGGACACCACGCACAGCCAATCTTCTTGTGACGTTGCCCAATCTCACACTGCACAGGCGCTAGATTGGGTGACGCAACTTCCTGTAAATTAAAAAAAAAAAAAAGTATAGATCGCACTGCACGTGAGTCAGATCTGCTCTCTCATGCATGCGCAAAATGCCAGACATACCCCTAAGACATGATAAATATCCCAGGAGGCTGTGGGTTTCCCCTTCAGTCTTTGCCGCGGCTGCGATGATGGAAGCGGAGGAATCCTCCTCTTGTAACTTTAAACAAACACTTTTTGTTATATAAAAGGGCGGCAAATGGAAAAAATGTTAAAAAATTGATGATGGATCTGCTTTAAATCCCCAACACATCAGTAGAATTTCTTTAGATTTAGATCTTAATTACTTAGGATTGTATGGACGTTTTAAAATCTTCCAATATTTTTACTTCTCTTTGTAATACATATAAGTTCAGTTTCTACATCTTTGTGACTTTTGTTTTACTTTTTACTACTTTAATTTTAAGTTTCACACCACATAATGTATCTTAAAGGAATTTGTTGCTTGCAGGGTTTTTCAGTAAATGGTTTCCATTAGTTTTACATCCAGATTGATACAGAACTTTGTCTTTGTGCTCTGTTCTAATTATTGTACTTGTATTTGTGCTTGTAGTTTTAATGCTGTTGCTCATTATCTTTTACTGGAGTGTATTTCTTTTGTCTTTTACCTGGTTTGGTAATTATCACAAAGTTTCTCAACCAGGGTTCCTCCAGAGGCTTCCAGGGGTTTGTTGAGTAATGAGCAATTTGTACATCTTAGGTCAGGTAAATTCCTCCAATGATCTTTTTGGCTATATATAAAGGTGTTACAGATGATAAGGTGTATAAATAAATGAGAAATAAAAAATAAAAAAAAATAAGGCGGATTAACTGGAATATTCAAACATAAATGACTAATATATGCACTCCCAATTATTTTTCTTAGGGGTAACTACCAGAAACCCCCTTGGATACAGATTATTAAATCAACAATGCTTATTAAATCAAAAAAAGAAAAAAAAAACACAAGTATACCAAAAACATACCCACAAAAAAAAATATTTAAAAGCACATGCTATAAGAAACGTGATAATATAATTAAAATATTTCACCATCTGTTAATCGAACAGATTTCACTATTCAGTGAAGTCCAAGATGGATTCCATAATTAGGTTATTTTGGTAATATTCTTTGTTCAAAAACAGACAATGACAAGGTTCGTGGATTCCTTTCCACTCAGGTTATGAAATTGTGACACCTCCCTAAATGTTCTTCAATATAATTATTCAAATCATAGATGTAAGCAGACACTAAAGTAACATAAATCAATATATGGGCAGTATTCTCACCGGTCCCCCTTAGCCAGGTGAACCACCCAGCACTTTGCAGTAATCACCCGCCTATTTTCGGGTGGTTACGGAAAAGAGTTGGGTCACAATACAGGGGCTGCCACCCGCCTACAATTTCTTCCCACCTGGCTTAAAACCATTTTCTGGGTTGAACACTGATCGGTATATAGTCCGGTAGCCAAATGCTCGTTTTATCTTATTTTAGAATGGGGTATATTCAACAGCTTGCTTGCCGATTATGGCTCATACTTACCTGTGTGAAGTTACCAGGTCCAGGACCTGTCATCGCTTCATCCTGGGAAGGCACTATCTCCATTGCTGGCTCAATGGTGGACTTACGGGAAGATGGCGCCTCACACAGAGCCGAACAATAAACTACATGACGCATGCAAAAAGCCACCAGGAGCCAGGGAGTTCATTTGCATGTCTCATGTCAAATATTTTGCTTTTTTTTAGTTTAGTCCACCTTAAAGCCAGGGGTTCCCAAAGACCCAAAACCAAAAAAGTTTGAGAAAGTTTGGTCGTCCTTACCCAAAAAACCAGCGTCACTGCTGAAAATGCTGCTATCCATTCACTTCAGGCTATAAGACAATTTTGGTTTCTACTAGTAATTCTTTCACTTTTTTTCAGTAGTATTTGCGTGTGAAGGGTTAATATTTTTTTGGCGTTGCGATGGCCCATGTTCAGGCTGATCTTGTGATCCCAGCAGTGGATATAGAACAAATTCAGTATTTCCTCAATAACTTTTTTGAGAGATTGATATTCTTCCTGTATGACTGGAGTTGTGTTGCTTTTAATTTTCTAGCATGCAATCATGAACATGCAAAGACCTAAATAATTAAATTGTTTTAGATCCTTTTTTTTTTTTTTTTGCTTCCTGAATCAAGCAATATAAATCATCTGACCGAACACAAACGTATTGTATTTGTATATGAATGAACAAGTGCCTTTTATATTGTCCGTTCTTTTCCGGGAGACGGGGGACTTGGTGCTTCTGGAGCAATCTGTGACTATTTGGGTTATGACATAAATCAATGGGGGGAAAGATTAGGACAAATATTGTATATTTTTGATATCCTGGTAATGTTATAGTATAGTTAGTATCGTGTATATTTACATATACACTGCACCAGCTTTTTATTCACCGACCAGTGAGAGATCAGGTCCATCCGGTCTGCTTATCAGAATCCCCTGTGGCGATGGTTGGCTGCACCCTCCAAGTTCTAAAATGAATTTCTACATTGTAGTTTGAGATTTTTTGCTTTTGAAGTTGGTGGTAAAACTGAGCATATTCTAGAATTCTTTGTGTGTATCTGTCCATCACAGATCTGACGATGAATTATAAATGAATCTTTGCTGCCGATGATTAACATTATTCTCTTTGCTTCTAGGTTAACGGGGCCGAGCGGTTTTGTGACAGACGGACCTGGGAATTATAAATATAAAACAAAGTGCACCTGGCTGATAGAAGGAAGGTAATAGTCTTTTTATTCATTCTGCTAACAATGTCTGCATTTCCTCATACTGGCCGCCCGCTGCGATCCAGTCACTCGCTGCGTTCTATTGTGTGAATGCTCTGATCAGTATTCATCCCAATGCAGAGGTGTGTTCTGAATATGTGTGCAGAAATTTATGGATGGAATCTCATCTCATCTGTAGTCTTGAATACTGTATGGATTGGAAGATCGGAGACTGGTCTTCACTTCAGCAAATGATACTACTTATGCACTTCTTAAAACCTGTGGAAGAATTTTTTCTTTTTTTTAAAGCTTCTTCAAGGAATTGAGATTCTGGGTAAATAGAAGCCGAAAAGTGCTGTGGTTCAGAGCAGCCAATCAGTATTTCATTTTACTAATTTAAAATCTTCTGCTATGCATAATTTTGATGTAAGTCGTCCCCACTCGGGATTTTGCCAGTGTTCTCTCCAACCAGTGCACCACCCCGCACTTTTCAGTAACCACCTCTGTTTTTAGGTGATTATTGAAAAGTTGGGTGACAGTACAGGGGTCCTCACCTTCCTACAGCTTTCTCCCACCCTGCTTAAAAGAATTCCAGATACAGAATGTGTGTATCTTACCAACCAATGCTAAGTGATGGAGAATCCCATTTTTTGGTTGCTTAGTAGACTCATTTCCATTCCATTGATAACCATTTTTAGGGGAGCATTTCCATTCCATTGATAACCATTTTTAAGGGATTTTCTTTGGTTGGATTTCCTAAAGTGCAGTGCTTACAGATCTGGAATCTCTCATTATCAGAAATTCATATATATATATATATATATATATATATATATATATATCATATATATACATCATATATATACACACACACACACACACACCTGCCACTATTTGCAATATGTGTCCCATTATTTTAAAAAATCTTGAGTGGTCAGGCAAATACCATTTCATTTGCTTTTAATCCGATTCAAATTAAATGATAAGCTTTTTAATATTAATATTATAAACAGTATTTATATAGCAACATATTATGCAGTGCAGTACATTACTAGAATATTTTACAACTATTGAATGCAATTTAGGATTAAGGAGAATTGTACCCTTAGTACTTAAAAGTGTGCATTGCCCCTATTGCATCAGTGCAGTCTTGTGATAGTTGGGGACAAACCATTGAATTTTATCAAATGGTAAAGCTGTCCATTCTTCTTCGCAAAAAAAACTGCAGCACCTGTAAATTAATGGGTTGTTTTACATGAACTGCACCTTTGAGATTTCCCCATAATCAGTGATGTTGAGAGACAGTGATGGCTACTCCAGAACCTTCACTGTTTTCTGCTATAGTCACTGAAGGGTGGATTTTGCCTTGTGTTTCCAGCCATTTTCTTGTTGGAAGATCCAAGCACGTCCCATGTGCAGCCTTCAATAATTGCAAGTTTTCCTCCAAAATTTTCTGTTAACATTTTGTATTCATCTTGCGATCAGTTTTTAGAAAGTTCACTGTGTCTCTCTAGTTCACCCACCCAGGGAATCAATTCATTCATCAATTCTTAAAATCTATTTTCCTGTAGAAGACATTTTTTTAAACAGTTGTTACTGAAATCAAACAATCATAAAAAAAAATCCTATCATACAAAAAAGAGAAATCACCAGCTGCAGCCTTCTCAAAAACACGCTTTAGGAATGTTGATTTCCTGCTCTTCCCTCTTGCTCAGGGGTTTCTTCTGCTGACCCCCGTTGTCACCATTGTGTCTTGTAGTGACCTAGGGGTTAATGGTTTCTTCATCTGACCCCTGTGTCACCATTGTGTCTTGTAGTGACCTAGAGGTCATTAAGAGGAACTGCCAAGAGCAGCAGGGGACCAAGAGATCAATAGTCCACAAAGAGTCTGTTTCCGTAGGGACAAAAGTTTTTATTTAATATAGCAGTGTGGGCAGCGGGAGAGTATATTTATATTTTCATATAGGCCAGGAAGTCAGCCATTTAGCAAGTGACAGTCGCTCACCTCTTGCAGAATATAAAGCCTAAGCAATCCCTCAGTTGCTCTGCATTGCTGCAGGATCAAGTGACTGTGTGTACATAGCAGAAACATTAGATCTGTCACAGCAGATTAAATGTTCTCTCTGCCATCCTTGGCACTTAGGACACAGTGTCTAGTCACACTCCATTAAATGCTTACAGCTTGTTGGACAGCATTCACTTCCCCCGCAACAGACTCATGTTAATCACAAGGGGAACTGGATCACTTTCACTCCTCTTCACCTTTAGACTTTGAGCAGCACTTTGTTGTGTAACTGGTAGATCCAGGGCGTGCCAAATTTTGTAAAATAACAAGCAGAATGTGCGTAAAGCTACACTTCGCCTTCCTCTACTATGATTTCACTGCAAGTTTCTAAGATCATCTTTAGAGGCTGCAGCAAGTCCCATGATGGCCAGCATCATTCAGTTCTTCTCAACCCAGGTGAAGTTTCTTTAAGTCATAGAAGTTCAGCATTGTATGTAGGCGTTACTTAGGGTGGTCTCCATCTGAATGTAGTCAGGCTAGGAATTTCCACTCATCCATGCTGACAACCACACAATAAAAACTTTGTGATGTTTGCATAGAACCAGCACACTTGTTGCATCAGGGTGGAGGGGTCTTGGGATGAAATCTGATTTTCAAATTCATTTTATTATGCAGCTTTCATTGTCCATTTCATACCTGCTTCAGACACAGCTGACACCTTGGCAGCCACATTAAGAACCAACTTGTGCACATTAGTTACCACTCATTGCCCTCCCTATTCGTTCTCTACGGGCATCTGCAAGAAGCTACATGTAGAGTCTTCCCAGAGGCATCAGTTTCCTGGCATGAGGAAGCAATAAATGCATTGCAATCTCATGGTCAGTGTGAACATTGCCTACAATAATCAGAATCAATATATAGCAGATTTGCTCATCTTTACTGAATTCCTTTTCATTTTATCTAGAACCAGTCAGGTTGTTTAGACAAGAATATGAAAAGTCAAAAGTATAAACGTAGCTACAAAAGCCGTATTCTCATCCCACTTTGTCTGTACCGGATTCTTGGATTCTGCATTGGGTCCGGTTATCTTTAGGACAAGATTGAATCATTCTTATAAACAAAAACAAAACATTTTTTATTTGATCTGGATTTATCTATCTGTTAAGAGGAACGCTAAAAGTTTCCAAAGTGTGAGAAAGAAATTCCCTCATATTAGAAAGAGATCTTCTCACTTCCTTTTCAGCCTACAGGTCATGAAATGTCGGGAAATGATCATAATGAGATCGCTGAAATAATTCTAGCACTGGTTTCAACCTACCCCTCATCTAAAATTAGATTATGACTTTCAATATACTTTAAGACTTCCTTCTTGGCTGTTTGTAGCCTTATTTCATCAATTGTTGGCTGGATGTTTATAGATTCCATCTGGGGGAACATTGGTTGTGTAATATGAATTCACAGATTTTACTGATCAATTGTTTTTATTGGGCAGCATGGTGGCTTAGAGGTTAGAACTCTGCCCATTGCAGTGTTGGGTCCCAGGTTCGAATATCGCACGGGACACTATCTGCATGGAGATTGCAGGTTCTCCCTGTCTTTGTGTGGGTTTCCTCCGGGTACTCCGGTTTCCTCTCACATTCCAAAAACATGCAGTTAGGTTAAAGGCTTCCCCCTAAATTGACCTTAGACTATATAAAGACATATGACATACATAAAATTGTGAGCCCCTTTGTGGGATAGTTAGTGATATGACTATGGACTTTGAAAAGTGCTGTGTAATATGTCGGAGCTGTATAAATACTATGTAATAATAATAAAAATAATGATTGACATCTAGATTCCTAGATAACTCATTATTTATTCAAGTATTGCAAATGGTGATGCAGTTTTTGTTTTTCTCTCCAGTGCAAACACAGTTCTCCGCCTTCGATTCAACCACTTTGCTACAGAGTGCAGCTGGGATCATCTCTACGTGTACGATGGTGACTCCATCTACGCACCTCTGGTCGCTGCTTTCAGGTAACCTTTACTTAACTTTTCTCTGGTTAAGTTGGTGCTTTCAGCCAGGTTGTAGATTCTATAAAGAAAATCTTATATCACTGGACAGCTTTATATATGAAATACCAAAGTTTTTAGATATAAACTATCATATAGGTAATAAGCTGGCCATATACTTTAGACAGCGGTAATTTGTTTTAGTGGAATTAGCCAGTATTTGAGTATGGACAATAGCACACACCCCTAATTAATATTATATACAGTGACTGGACACTCGGCATACTAAGTATGCGGTGGCAGATGATTAGAGGGTCAGAGGAATATTTGAGACTAGATTCTCTGTTCATTTATGAAGGTGACCGGTTTTGAAAATGAATCAGTTTAAGCCTTTGTCTGATTGTGTTAGGCCTTGTGAGAAACTGAAACAAGCAAACAGATAATGATGGTCTGACAGACCGACTAGGGTTATCTTTGTGTTAAAATTAAGGTTGTGGATAACCAAGGGCCCTAACGGTCCAGATACCCCATACTGTTTCTGCAAGCTCAGGGTGCAGCAGGAGAGACTTGCCTTGTCCAGCAGGTTGTTGCATGGTCCTCTCCTGTCCGTGGGTCCTCCTCCATGCAGCAAATGCTGGCAATGTGTTGTCAGTGTGTATTTCTGCATTCATACATGTTTGTGCAAGGTGATGCAGCAATGACCTATTAGGGGATGGCTTTATCTACCGTGCATCCTCGGTTTCATAGAGTGAAAAATGTTCAGCATGGAAGGAAGGAAAAAAAATGTAGACTTTAAAATATAGAAAATTTAAATGTGTAAAAAAGCTTTACAAGCAGAACATTGAAATACGTTATGGTATTGTTTTTTGCTGTTCAAAATATTAAGGTATTTTTATTTATTCTAAATGGCACTGCAGATTCTCAAGCCAATCTACCTAGGACTTAGGCCATGTATACATGTCAGATGATTCATATAATCGTATATGAAGCGAGAATCTGGCGTGCGTACAGTGCTCATCATCCGTAGATCTGCCAGGTCGATCGTAATGAAAGGGAAGGGGAGAGAGCACAGCGGAGTGCCGCTCCATCGTTTTCTCCCCTTCCTAGAGCAGAATGGTGCTGTATGTACAGTGCTCGTTCATGCATTATTCAGTCTTTTGTCGTTGAAAAGGATTGTGAAAGATCCTTTCCAACGATAATTATTGCACGTGTGTGCCCAGCCATATCCATTTCCAAGCATAAGGCTGGACATAAATGTTTGCCCCCCACCCCTTTTTCCAAACAATTTATGGCTCAGGTAATGTTCCTACACCTTGCACTTATTCCTAGTTCAAGTTAAGAATTTCTTTATAGTTCATGAGACATAATTTGCCCATTTATTTAATCATAATAATTAAAGCCTTTGTGAACTTTAAGTTGTGCATCCCACAGCTTAAAATGTTGAGGTCTAGACATAAAATAAATGTTTCTGCTGATGTTTAAATTCTGGTAGAAAAGCTTTTTCATTTCAGATGTTTAGGATTCATTATGGACTTTTAACTCTTCTAAAGACTAATTTAGGAATTCCTGGAAATTTAGTTTATTCGTTTTTTTTATAATTAAGTTATTAGGTTACTTTTATTGCAGGCAGGTAGTTGTTTGTTTAATTTACTTTTATTATTTAACTTGCAGTCCATTCCTTGTGATATACATGTGGCAGGATTTGGAAGATATGGAATGACCTTAAACATTGCATTTTAATATTTTTGTTTTTAGGACTTTTGATCGTGTGAGGACGTGTGATTTGTTTGATTTAAATTTGTTGACAAGCACATTTAGCACATTTGGCCTGTTGTAGACCCCCTGACCTGCTTCAGATAGGTTTTGCATTCCCATAGACTTATATTGAAATACATAACCCATCTGACACAAATGAAAGCTTCCTGACACCCCTAATATAACAATGTGATGCAGCTTTTACACAGATAGTTATTCTTGGACAGAGAGGTTATTTCTAAGTCTTTATATTTGACCTTCTCGTTAAGAAAGAACAAAAATGCAATATGGGGCGGGGCGGGGGAATATAAGGTTGAACCTCAGTTCAAATAGAAGAAAGGTAATTACAGCAATTACTTTATATCCTAAAATTTTCACTTCTCTAGACAAGTGTTTCTCAACTATAGTTTTGTGAGTATCTCCAGAGTTGTTAGGGGTTCCTGAGACCAATGATCTTTTTGGCTATCAGTAAGGATGACATTGTTCCCAATTGCCAGCAATGTAAGAGGAATTCTTCCCACTGACCACCACACATGTACTGTGAGCTGTGGATATAATAATTATAGCCGGGGTTTTCTGAAGACCTGAAAGTTGTTTCAATAGTTCCCCCTCATGGTAAAAAGGTTGGGAAACACTGGTCTAGACAGTCAGTTTGTAAGGCAATGTACAGACCGATTATATGAACATTGTGTACAGGAAACTTTTACAAAGCATACAAAGCCACTATGCATTGTGTAGTGTTCTGTATCGTTTGTATCTAAACTTGAGCAATGCCACCTGTAAAAAGGCCATTTAATTAACTTCCCAGCAACCCATCTTCTAATATTCCTCCACTTATCTGACACTTCTGGTAAATAATTGCCCTCCTTCCGTGTCTGTACCATCCACCACTACTTAGGCCACTTACAGAATGTGTGATTCACAAGGAGGAACCACGAGTGCTATGGGGATCAGGTTTTCCTTAAACCCAAAAGTGTGGATTCCTGCAGCGGTTCGGGGTAATCATATTTCACTTCTGGTATTAGAATGTTAGGCACATGTCATATTGGTGTTGCCGATTGTACCTTTAAGCAAGCTGATGGTAGGTTTCAACGTAGAAAAAAACGAGAATGGGGCCTTTTTTGCTTCTTATATTCAAAATAATACAATATATACAAAATAATACAGTGTAACAATAATGGGACTGCTGTATCCCCTTCCTTCTTGCATCCAGTTCATTCAAGGAAGCCGGAGGTTTCTTTCTTTAGTATTTAGACAGGTACTGCTAATGTAGTAAAATAAAAAGAGAAAAATGCTAGGTCCTGTGGACGGACCTGATCTATGGTGTATACCTTAATGGGTGAGGTCCCTAAGTGCCCTATTTCTCGATGCGTTTTGCCATATTGGCTTCCTCAGGGCCGCTTGAGACACAAATGACTAAATCAAGCACATGATCAATACACATCATAAACAAGGTCAGCAAAGGAAATGTCCATGCAGTTGTCGGAGCAATTCATCATACCTAAATCATTCTTTATAATATCTATGTCACCATATACATTATGATAATATCAAAATATTGTCAACAACAATCTAAAACTATTTTTAGGAGAATGTATACCCTTTATTTATTACACAATGGTAGGTTTCAACAATTTTTTTAACAAACTTCTAATATTGATTAAGCTAGCTGAGGGTTTCAGAATATGTATCTTAGTGGTTGGATGTGGTGTGAATAGAAACATGAATAATAAACATAATCAAACATTTCAGGGCTGAGCACTGAAACACATAACACAACAAGATAAGTGTCAGTCAACTGGCCTCTTTAATACTTTATTTATACCAAGGTAATATTCTTTACCTTTGTAACATTAACATTATTTATTTTATTCTAAAAGTTTTATTGAGGGGTATCAAAGATGGATACAAAAAAAAACTATGAAACTGTGAACATTATTTTAGGCATTATTATTTCTGATCCTTCATACAATTGTCTTTTAGAACTTTTAATACAAAGTGAAAAATAAAGATTTAGTTAGCAGCTTCACTGTGCAGAGATGAAGGGTTTTCATTGTCCTCTTTTTCTAAAAGGAGACAAATCGGACAAAGGGCATAGGAATATTACAATAAAAAAAAAAATTAAATGCTACAAAAAAAGAATAAAAGCATTATTAAAAACTTTGAAATAAAACTGTGTGATCCTTGGAAAAAGACTGCTGATCTGCTCCTTGGTAAGCTGCACCCAGAAGTAACCCCGAATCCTACAATGAAACACTCATGTGGATTGCAGACATTAGGAGTGCACTCGCAAATCAGTACTAAAATGTTTCTGGGGAGGGACAATCTTCATCAGAGGATATGATCTCCTGTGCTTTGTAGAGGGTTCCCTTCCATGAATTGCTGTGGTAAAGAATATAAAGGTATTTTTTTAAACACCTCAATTTTTAAGACTATATAAAGACCGCTTTGGCATTCCTAACCTGTCAGTGTATGTGTGACCTGTAAACTCTTTGTGATTTTTATGGAAACCTACTTTTAACTCGTATTATCCTTTTTCCTCTGTCCTCTTCTTTGTTCTCCTCCACTGCTCCTTCCTCTGCTCCCTGCACGTGGAAGCTTTATGGGTTATATTAGTCTGCTCCTCTCCACCCTATTACTTTCTTTATAACTAAATTCCTGCTGCTGAAACTGTCCTGTATTTTCTGATGACCCTCAAATTATAGCTGTGTACACACGTTCAATAATTATCGTTGGAAATGAATGACCAATTGGCCGAAAATCGTGCTAAAAAAAAGTGACCATTGACACTGACGAACGAGGATTGTCGTTGGAAATGAACGACCGGCATGGCGGATCTGATCGGCCGATGATCACTATCTATCGTGTACAGGCGTTCAGTGATCGTGCATGTTTCTGTAATACACTTTCTCCTTTACATGTCACTGTCATCGTCAAAACGATTGTATCTAGTGTGTGTACACTATTGGTGGTTTATATTTCAACCATCGTATTGTTACAGCATGTAGAAAATTGTCCACAATAGGATTGTTCAAGTATAATCTTGCATAATTGTTGATCGGTCGCAATCGCTCGTTTTCTAACGATAATTATTGGAAGTGTGTACCTAGCTTAAATCCTGCAAAAGTGCCTACCAAGTTCAAGCTCTGCCCTCCCAAAAAAAAAAAAAAAAAAAAAAAAAAACAGTTGCTTCCACATTTGTTCCCTGTGTCCGAGTTTAAGATGGAGTTGTTCAGAACCATTTATCCAAAAAAGCTGCATTGTTTCCCAGCAGCATACAATTTTGCATACATGGGACTTGATCGTGGGACTGGAGTGATATTATGGGCACTCGGTAGTAGTAGTAGTGTGGAGTGAATGGATTCCGTTGGGAGCTGATGGATGGAGTTGTATCAGCCTCAGAATTGTTTCTGCAAATGGAGTGCTGCATAGTTTCCTATAGATCCTTAGTTGTTTTGTGATGTCATTTCCCTTTTCTTTCATTCTCTCCAACTGTCAAAGAGGGCAAGATGATGGAGGCAGCACTTTACAAATTTAAAATGTAGAATCCAGCATTATAAATAGTTGAAAGTGTGGGAAGTGAACAATGTTGCTGCGCCATTTCCTTGCTCTTAGTTGCCCGGAACATGAGGATCTAGGTGTGTTGGCATGCTGGGAAGTAACATGTAAGTACCTTATGATAACAGCATGGTGGCTCAGTGGTTAGCATGTTATTTCCCAGCATACCACCACACCTAGCTCCCTGTTTTTCTGACCGCAAAGAGCAAGGATACAGTTAGCACTCTGGCTTTTGCAGCACTTGGTCCCAGGTTCGGATCTCAGCCAAGACACTATATGCATGGAGTTTGCAGGTTCTCTCTGTGTTTGCGTGAGTTTTCTCCAGGTACTCCAGTTTCCTCCTACATTCCAAAAACATGCAGTTAGGTTAATTGGCTTTCCCAAAAAATTGACCTTAGAGTATATTAAAGACATATGACAATGATAGGGACATTATATTGTGAGTCCCTTTGAGGCTATATAAATACTGTGTAATATTAAAAATTGACTAGCAGAGGTAGACAAAGGATGGGAACAGCATGCCTGGATATTAGCGGCCCACTGCTTCTCTACATATTGTAGCTCATTAATTGGTTATCTTTGGAAAAGAAGTTTTCCGATACCTGTATGCAGGGTGCAGAGTGGTTACAAGTTATTTGTATCTGGATAGATTGCAGTTCTTTTTGCCAAGAACATGACCTGTTTACACTTCTAAGTGACTTTTCATGAGCTCAGTTTGCTAAGTGCCCGTTTACAGTGGACAGCTTCCAACTGTAGCATAATCATTTGCAGTTCACACCGACATACTGCAAGATTCTCAGCATAATTGGCTAATACGCTTTGGAAAATAGATTACATCTCTCTTCTAATCTTGTAAAGCAGGAGGCTCCTGCTATTCAGGAATCAGCAGATTTCCTAGCCAATTCTGAATGTTTTGGACTTTCTCTAGCAGCCACACTTATAATTATACCATGCCGAGACTTTTCTTTAAAAGGCTTCCTCTAACTTCTTGTTCTGGTACTAGTGTCACTGGGTTTATTATTTCTATAATTCATAACAATCTGTACTCCTAAAGTGGTGACAGAGGTATAATGATAAAGAAATATAAATGATGAGATGATTATACCTGAGGTTGGTAAAGTAGACACCTGGAGAGATACAAGACTGCTTGAATTGTGAATAGTTTTTGGTTCCCCAGGAGCACAGAGATTTCGTATGGAAGTATTATTATTATTATACAGTATTTATATAGCGCCATCATATTACACAGCGCTGTACAAAATCCATAGTTGTGTCACTAACTGTCCCTAAAAGGAGCGCACAATCTAATGTCCCTACTGAAGTCATATGTCATTAAGGTAGTCTAAGGTCAATTTAGGGGCAAGCCAATTAATTTAACTGCACGTTTTTGGGATGTGGGAGGAAACCGGAGTACCCGGAGGAAACCCACGCAGACACGGGGAGAACCTGCACACTCCACGCAGATAGGATCCTGGCTGTGATTCGAACCTAGGACCTAGCGCTGCAAAGGCTGGAGTGCTAGCCCCTAAGCCACCGTGCTGCCCGTAATATGCACTTATGTGTATAACAGTAATCCAGATCTCATTGTGATGTCTACCCTAATTCTAACAATATTTTTACCACTGCTGTGAACATTAAAACATAGAATAGGCAATTGGAGTTCACCAATAAGAATATTTTTTTATCTATGTGGATACATAAACCTTTGTAAGGAGAATTTACCAAATACCATTGCCTACTTCATACCAAAGCCACAGTGCTGGTTGTATTTCACATTTAACTTCAGTTTGAACAGGAGCTTGCTTAGTAGCTGATATCTACAATCAGTTCACATAAGGCAGGTAAGGCTCTGTCAACAGGCGTGTTTGGGTTGCGTGTCAGAAAATTCCCATAGACTTGATTGAGCAGTACACATGGTAGTTAGGAGGCTTATTTTGACCTGTGCTGAATTTCTATGGATATAGGATGTCCTATCGAGGTGCAGTTAACTTCTGTCAAAGCAGGATTAATGCATTTCATGTTGAAGTCTGTTGTTGCTATTTAATTAAGCAACCATGGTGTTTGGAAGAAGAAATTGCTTATTGACCCGAGTCCTTATACATGTTCATAAAGTGAAGTTGTGCAAGAGGAAGTGCCCTGTGTAATTGCTCCTACTAGTTTACTGATCATAAATCCTGAGGGACTAACCCAGGATCAGTATGCAGGTCAGAAAAGTCCCAAGTTGGAACTAGTTTGCACACTCGTCTCGGGCCGGCAGCCCTGCAAGCTATTGAATCAGCGGGACATTCAGGAAACCATTATTGTGAAAAGGGAGGTCATTTGTAATGTACATACTTCCTGTGCAGAGGTCTCCTTTTAACACCTCTGGTGAAGGGGTCAGGAATTGGGGCCTTTGTTTTTGATGCCAGTTATCTGCCTTCAAGAGGAGACTCTAGGTTTTTTCTTGGCCTTGAGGCTTTTTTGCTGCTTATATCTAGCATGGTTTCTGTGTGAATTATCTAAGGCTTTGTTTCTCATCCAGGGTTCTTTTATGGGTTGCTTGGGGTTGCGTGAGCTATTAGTGCCTCTCAAGTCAGTTAGCACTGAAAGCTGTAATCTTTTTGGCTGTAATGGCCACATTCTTCATACTGTTCACCATGCTAATGCACTGTAAGCTTTGTCTATAGTAATATAGGAGTGGTTCTCTGAACACTTGTAAGTTATTTCAAGGGTTCCCCCATGTTATAAAGATCGAGAAAGTCATGAAGAGTCTTCACTGTTCTTATAACAACATTTATCCTAACAAAACCAGTGGTGGGTCTTGTTGGTATCTGATGAATAACTAGCCACAGTTTCCTTCATCTTTGTGCAAAGAATCACTTAACCTGAAAACCAGCCTTCAAATCAAATAGGTGATCGCTGTTGATTTTAATTAATCACCCAACAAACTGGGTAAAAAAAAAAATCAATCGGTTCTGGGAACTTTTTGAATTTATACGGAATTAATTTCTTCTGTTCCATCCCTTTTTAGAATATTAGAGCATCTGGTAATTACTGATACAGTAACACTTTTTAATACATTTCTGCTTTTAATATCTCTTTGTTGTTGGTTGTTTCATACCTAAAGGGAGCCGTTGGAACCACTTTGTGCACACGGTTGCCTTGTAGTGGATTGCAGCACGTTGCTTCTGGCCATGCGATTGCTTTTCCTCCTCCAGAGTTCCAGGGTGCATAGCAGCAGTTTACAAAGAATCTGGGTACAGATACTATACAAAGTGTGATGGATCTGGTTCATATTAGGAGGGTTTCATGCGCTTAGAATTTGTAGGGATTTATTACCCCTGTACAGTTTGAGCATATTTAAAAACTTCCAAGGCAGTGTGTCTCGACCTCTTTACTTGGAGGAGCAACGTGAAATAACTTTCAGGTCTTGGGTAACTCCTGCTATGATTACTATATCCACAGGCCACGTTAGTGTAGTGGTCATAAGGAAGAATGCTTCCTACATTGCTGGCTATTGGGAACAATGTCCCCCTTACAGATAGACTTAAAATCATTGGTGTTGGTTAAACTGACCTGAGAGTCACAAATTGTTCTTTGCTGGAGGAACCCTTCTTGAGAAACACTACTCCCAGGAGTTCTTTGACTATTATGTGACTGCAGATGGTTGGGTTGGTATGTCAATTGTCATTTCTTACCACAAAGCTTTAAACATCTAGAAAATGAAATTCAATAAAACTGACCTTTTTCGAAAAAACATATCCTCATGTTGATGTGGACTAGAGGTGTTGGTGGCTGCTCAGTTGTAACTCACAAGGCCCTGCCCAAAGTGGTCACCAATATTACCTTGCTGCTGTACACGGACTTTTGATTCATTAAATGGTTTGTAATATACAACTAGTAAATAGGTGACACTTCCTAACCGGTGATCAGAAATATAAATTGAACTTTCTGGGGGGGTGGTTACATATTAGCCCTAGGTCTAGGTTCTAGTCTATAGACCAATGCGGGTACGTGCTGTTTGTCAAATACATTTCATGCCTGTAGGGTATTTCTTTTTTTAGTATGAATTACTCATTAGTTACCTTACTGATATAGAACTAGTTGAAGGGAACTTCTAGTATAATACCACTTCCATTGGTTCACAGGTTGGGCATTGTTGCATAGCTTAGGTATTAGTATGCTGTGTATACACAAACATATGCAATAGCTGTATTTGTATTATCAGTGTTTACTTTGTACTATATATTCTTTTCTATGGTGCAGAGTTCACACAACCATTACCATCAGTCCTTGGTTCAGTTTGTCTCTATCCAGGGCTGGATTGCATTTAAGGGGTTATTCAAATTTGAAAGGCGACTACACTGGTGCAAATTTATAAACTCTAAAAGAACTACTTTTGCTTTATAGACCACAAATATTGCATCTCTTAAAGCAACAACTTTTTTGCTCATAACATTATAGAAAATTAGCATAAATCCTTATAAACCCAATGTAATGAATTCCCTACGTAGGGTACTCAACTTAGGCTAGATGAGCTCTTAAATTGGATGAGACTTGGGAGCTTGGAGGAAAGCCAGTGTGAGTAAAAGATGTAAACTACTGTCTGTAATATTTTACAATTTTCACAAAGGGATAAAGCAAAACAAAAGTTCCCTTTTTAGGAATCCAGTCAGTATTGAGAGACTGGATTTGTACCTTCTGCAATAAAGCCTCCTACCTGCCTGATGGCTTCCCCTCCTACCTGCCTGATGGCTTCCCCTCCTACCTGCCTGATGGCTTCCCCTCCTACCTGCCTGATGGCTTCCCCTCCTACCCTACCTGCCTGATGGCTTCCCCTCCTACCCTACCTGTCTGATGGCTTCCCCTCCTACCCTACCTGTCTGATGGCTTCCCCTCCTACCTTACCTGTCTGATGGCTTCCCCTCCTACCTTACCTGTCTGATGGCTTCCCCTCCTACCTTACCTGTCTGATGGCTTCCCCTCCTACCCTCCCTGCACCTGCCTGATCGCTTCAGGTTTCTATCAAAGTTGAGCTGCACATGTACAGCTTTAGTTGCCGAGATAACCAGCAATATGCTGGTGAAGCTGGTACTCCAGTGTGTCTGTGGAAGAGTTATGGCATTCCAGCCAGCCAATGAAAATGGTGCAAGATCGTCTGCAGGAAGAGAAGGAAGATGATGATGGCAACGCCCTGCAAGGAAAGGGGGATAGTTAAGTATTGTTGTTTTAGTTCTGCCTTAAATGTTCAGAACAAGCTTTTGTTAGAGTCTGCCGGATTATTCTCAGTCCATGCATTACTGCTTGCACTGTGGAGTGGATAGATAAATTAAAATAAACTATCATAGACAGTACTTAACTCCACTGTTGCAAATGCACTATTTCACAGCTACCATGCTCTTAAAGTGGAACTAAACCCGCATGACCTATCCGCATTCCATCTTAGGGCACTGCCACCTTCCCTCTTTTCTTCCACCTACAGATAACCTTCAGCCATCTTGATTGGCTGTGCCAGAATGACATAATTGCGCAGGCATGCAGGAATTCCTTTATACCATGCATACGCAAGGGAATCTGGGATTTGCTAGCCTAGCAACCAAAGCGGACACTGTGCATGCACAGCAGCTCAGCCTTGATGCCAGAAATCTGGAGCGGTCAGGCAGGTAAAACATATTATTACAGATGGAACATTGCCTGTTCCTTTCTGCAGTGATGACCTGCTTGATCTTGGAAGCTTAAAAGTGTAACTTTAGTTAGCATAGTTTAAAATAAAACTCAGTGCATGCATCAGTTGTATCCTGAAGACATTTGTGCCGGGTGATTAGCCATCCCAGTGCTAGTTTCTGGGGTAAATGCTGTCATCTGAGCCAGATTATGATTGCAGCTACACCGATTCTCCAATGTCAAACTTTGCTTTTCCTGTGATGAGATTGTTTGCCCCAGGACTTGGTGTGTATGTTTCAGGAATTGTATTTTATTACATTTCTGTATTCTTTTTCCATTCGTCACCATGAAGTACTTATCTCCTGATGCGTGTAGAATTTGCTATTTATACACCATTTGGATAAAGGATGTGGGAATATCTTTTAATAGATTTTTCTCAATGCTTGTTACTGTGCAAAAGTTTATAATTTTAGGAAAATGTCCTTTTTGTCATTAAGAAATCCTGTGGTTATTATTTCAAGGGAATGGATAGTTTGTTTGATAGACATGTTCAAGTAATTGGCTTGATGGAAATAATCTTATCCAAAAAAATAAACCTGGAGCAGTGTGTAAAATGTCAGGAATTACTTTGATGTGACCACTGCAGTTATAATAGAAAAGTTTGTAATATCTGAGAATACTTTTTATTCTCCTGATAACAATGTGTGACTGAGACTGGTTTACAGTACACCTGCCACTGATTTTGTATTCCCCCCTCGTATGTGCACCACACCAAACATACCTGACAGGTTTTCTTATTAATACTTGTTATATTTTGAGTCTATTTTTCCCCTTATATAAAGAGAATAGTTTGTTTTCTGGCTCCATGGTTGCAATATAAAAATCCCCTGACACCGTAGTCCCTTTTAGATATACATTGGCACCCGATCCATTCAACACGCAGCAGGATTTCACAAATCTGGGCACTGTTCCCAGTACCTGTGCATGAATGTGTTGCTTCCTTTCGTTTGTGCAGTTTGCTAAATTGGTCTGTGCAATGGAGAGCGTGAATCTGCACATTTTTAATTGCCATATGTATAGTGCTATGAATAATACGAAGGGGAAGCAAAGAAAAAAAAAAGATTGCAAAAAGTTGCACTGGGCACATACGCAGGCAACAAAAGTAATATAATGTTTAACGTGTATCCTTGTTGGATTACAATATACCTTTCCCTGTCCGCTGTTTCATAATCCAACCTTGTTAGCATGCACAGCACTTTGAGGTTTAATAATTCATGAGGAGAGAGGGAAGCGTTCTGTAGTCTAGACACTGGACATGGTGGACAATAATGACTTGGGTTTTCCATGGTGGTGTCATCTCACAACAGAAAGTTGGCATACTTGAACCTCAACAGGGTTAACATATTTTTGTTTTTATCATGGGGATAGAGTGCATATTGCAAAAATATGCTGATTTTTTTTCTCACTCAGACATACTTTAAAAGTGACTTGTTCTTTGTTTAGAAAAAAAAATGCCTTTGACATATTCTCATTATTATTAACAAATGGAACAAACATGGACTGCACCTTAACATTTGTATTCCAATAGTGTATATATTGCAGGAAGAACGGGGCTAAATGTTTAGTATCTTGCCATTCAGGTCTGCTGGAAGTTTGATTTTGTCTTTATCTGCGTTGACATTTCCTTCAATAGTTGAAAAAGATTCTGGAAGGTTATTTGGCGTCTTCTCATATGGACCCCATACAGTGTATGTGTGAAAAGGACGTTCATACAGGCAGGTTATTGGATGGGTTTCTTTACGTAGCAATATTCTCCCAAGAATTGTTTTTAAGCTGGGTGGGAAGCGGCTGTAGGTGGGTGGCAGCCCCTGTATTGTCACCCAACTTTCAGTATCCACCCAAATAAAGCCGGATGGGTACTGAAAGGTGCCGGGCGGTGCGCCCAGCTAAAAAGGGCTGGGGAGAACACTGAAGTGTGTATATTGGCTCAGGCTTGTTTGTAATTCCTCTAGACCAAACCAATGGAAGCTTGATGAAAAATGAGCTTTGATGGTCCGTACAATTGTGCAAGGAGTGGATTCCACTGCACAGGAATGGGCATACAGACATGGCCTCATGTTTTTAGATATTGTAGACTGAAAAACCATATTTGTACAGTCTGATGGTTAATTGGCTAGAATATCTTGCCAGCAGGGAGACCCCATAGATTGTTTTAGGTGAGGGCAGATCTGAACCAAATAACGCTATTAACTTGCTCCTTGAATAAAATTTTTGGTACCATTCAGCATTCTGAAAAAGCTGGTGTCTTTTGACTTTGTAAACGATTTACAGTTAGGACAAATACAAAATACATCCATCATTTTGTGGACATCTGACCATCACACCAATATGAGCTCGATGGAGGTCACTTCCCAAAGCCATGGACAATATTATGGAGTTTGTGAGCTCTCACTACTACACCCAATTCTTTGCAGCTAAAGCAGGCTTTCATTAAGATTTTGTAGTTTGTGCTCAATCAGCCAAATAAGAGTTTATGAGCTGATTTATGTTGAATGAGAAGACCTAGCTTATTGCTAATCTTCTCATCCAACTTCAGTACTGGACCCAGTATTCTCCCCAGCCCCTTTTAGCTGGGCACACCACCCGACACTTTTCAGTAACCATCCGGCTGTTTTTGGGTGATTACTGAAGAGTTGGGTCACAATACAAGGGGCTGCCACCCAACTAAAATTTCTTCCCACCTGGCTTAAAAAACAATTTCTCAGGAGAATAATGCTGGACCTCTCGAATTCCTCTGTCCCGATTAGCTAGGTCACTAAATAATACCAAAGGTGATTAAAGTGTTTTGAGGTTAGGTCTCAATTCCGTCCATTCCGGCATACATAACTTTGTCAGTGGTAGGAATAATCATAAACCCAGTGCTCAACCCAGAATTTTTTTTAAGCCAGGTGGGAAGAAATTGTAGGTGGGTATTGTGACCAAACTCTTTAGTAACCACCCAAAAACAGCCGGGTGGGTGCTGAAAAGTGCCGGGTGGTGCGCCCAGCTAAAAGGGCCTGGGGAGAACCCTGAAACCATTGACTTTGTTGTACATAAGTTCTTTCACGATGACCCACACCATACAACTGAAACAAACTTTACTGTAGATTCTCGTAAGAAAAATTGTGACATTTTTGTTAGGATTAATATAGAAACTGTTGTTGGACAATTTTGCTGATATATTTTCATCTGTTTCCATTCACGGCAATAACCACCCAAAGTTTTATTGTGTTATAATGATAGCAACTGGAATTGAAGTCAATCTATAATAAAAAACTCATAAGAAGTACTGAAGTTTGAATTGTTCATTATACCTTATTATAGAGATCTTTAGCTTCACAATGGTTCATAAACTGGTAGTAATAGTGAGCTCTACCTCAAACCTGCAGCCCGAGGTCCACGCCTTGGAACAGGTGTGAAAAAAAATGGACAAAATGCCTTTTCTCCTTTCATATGGCCTTGATAATGTTACTAACTTCCAAATCTGCCATGCCTGCTAGTGTTCTGGTTTCTGGTATCACCATCTCTGGTGTCTTAATCTTCTTTTCCTTTCTTTTAGTGGCCTTATCGTTCCGGAGAAGGAAAGTAACGAGTCCGTCCCTGAAGTCGCAGTTACCTCGGGTTTCGCTCTTTTACATTTCTTCAGTGACGCTGCCTACAACCTGACTGGGTTTAACATAGGCTACAGGTAATAGGATGCAGCTTGTTTTCTGTAATACAACGTGTCTGGGACTCCTTTAGATCTGCATCAAGCTGTAATTGTTTAGAACGACATATGTTTTTTTTTTTTTTTTGTTGTTGACTTATTTATATTCACCGAAATGATGATCTGACTATATTAAATCTCCTGACAGCTGAATCGTAAATATTAGCAGCTGTGTTATGCCTAATTAGGGTTTACATTTCATAGAACCCACCGCGTTAATTTCTCTGCAGTCTGAATGGGGGACCCTAAATCTGTGGGTGTCTTAGGAGTACAAGGGGGTCTTATTTCTATGCCCCCCGAAGAAAGGAAATCAAAATCTTTGATGCACAAATACATTTAACACAGATGATCATTTAGAACAGAATTCTTCACAAAAAAGAACAATAAACGTTTAATTCATTGACCTTGGCATTAAAGGATTATTTTAAGCCCGCAGTTATTTCAGTCTATATTACAAGCCATTTAAAGCAGAACTATAGTTCCACTTTTCAGAATCCACTATCATACCGATCATTACTGCAGACCGGGCGGGCATTGTCCCCTTTGCAATAGTTCCCCCTTACTGCCTGATTGCTCCGGGTATCTTGTCATAAAGCTGAGTTGCCAGGAATGAACTCCTGCCCACCACTTTTGAGCAACTTTTTGATATTCCTGTATTACTCCTGGTTTGTGAAACCTAATATTTCTTCTCTTAACAGCATTGACACATGTCCCAACAACTGCTCTGGAAGGGGGATGTGTGTGCCTGGGAATAGCACTGGAGTGTACTGCGAATGCGCCGAGAACTGGAGGGGAGAGTCATGCGACATCCCATACTGCCTGGACAGCTGCGGAGAGCCCGATCGTGGAGTGTGCAATCCCAACGGCACCAAGGGATGTGACTGCAATTCAGGCTGGCAGGGTGAGTACCAACTGAGTGTCCCTCTTATTAAGGAATGATTCATATAAAATTGTTTTACCAGACCTGTAAATTATGCTTGTCATAAGCAAAATTAACAGCCTACCCTTACTGGCCTCTTGGTTTCAGTGATCAAACTGAGTGACCTGAAACAAGTAAAGAGTTTTGATTTTCTTGTGACTCATTCACTTAATGCTTGGTCTAGTTCTTATTCATGGTGACTGAGTGTTCAGTGATCTTATCCTACTGCTCTGGCACCTAGATTCACTCTCTGCTTGGAGTTTGTATGTTCTACTTACGTCTGCACACTTCCTCCTACAAAGGCAGGTTAATTGGTTTCCTGCAGGGTTGACCTTAGTGTGTGTCAGTGAAGCAAAGACATTTGATTATGAGCTCCTTCATGACGACTATGTAAAAAAAAAAAATAGTAATTGGGAAAATAAATAAAAGCCAGATATAGCCAGATCAGTAGTAAATTAGCATTATTCAGCCAGGGTCAGTATTACTAAAAATAAATACTAAATGTCATTTAAAGCAGAAATAAACCTAAAAAAAATGGTGAGCAGAACGCAGGGACAGGGATGTAAGAGATGGGCTATGTCTTCAAAACAGATTTACCTGCCTGTTTGCGGTCTCCCTTGAGGTCTGCATGCTGCCAG
>NC_092860.1:149077876-149078937 GCF_032062135.1 Pyxicephalus adspersus | reverse complement strand
TATTGGGACTGATGTGTTGTGATTCAGCAGTAACTGGTTGTTGTCTTGTACAGGTATGACCTCGTCTCCCATGAATGGCTTAATCTGAACAGCTCGGTCAACTCTGTTGTTGTGCGTTATGGACATTCCCTAGCGGCATACCAGGTACAGTCCTTGAAATAGAATCTGCATGATCATTAGTGAACGAAGGGTTGTGTAAAGTTGTGCCGTGTAATTTAACTACTACATACCCAGCTGTGAATAAATTCACTAATCACGCTTTTTGTTCTTTGCAGGGAAAGTTGTACATGTATGGTGGTAAAATAGACGCCACAGGGAACGTCACCAACCAGTTGTGGGTCTTTCATGTCCACAATCAGTCATGGGTTCAGCTACATCCGAATGAACAGTATGCTGTGGTTGGCCACTCAGCTCACATAGTAAAACTAAAAAACGGCAGTCCTGTCATGCTGGTATTCTTCGGCCATTGTCCTCTGTATGGCTACATCAGCAGCATTCAGCAGTACAACCTAGGTAGGTGATGAGAGAGCTTCTGTGCTTGACAGTAGGGACCGATTTTAAGCCTAGACTTGGGTTTGTAAAGCTAATGTTAACATTCAAAGGGAAATGTTGTATAAATTCAATGTTTTTCATCATAAAGCTACCCCAGTGAGGTTAGCAGCTCCTATTTCCTGCAGTGTACTGCAGACAAGGACCACAGTGGTTCAACATTGATTCCATGCTTTTCAGTCAGCAAGATAAATATGCTTTGTAGATTCGTGGGTTCCTACTGTAATTAGGTGGGTGGTAGGGGGTGTTGAACCTCTGCAGAGAGACCTATAATTAGAAAGAATGGGAAAGGGTCCTATCTCTGCTACAAAAAGACGAACCAGATTTCTATACCTTTTGTATAGAAAGGGTTTTATTCCTCCTCACTATATGAATGTGTTTATATGTTGAGCCACCTCTATATGGTATTTAAGTATAAATGAATAGAGAGGAAAGAAAGAGGTTTGAGGCTCAAATGTTTTTCATGCAAAGAGTGAAGTGTATTGATTGATTATTCATAAGTCATCAAATAC
>NC_092860.1:149074951-149077050 GCF_032062135.1 Pyxicephalus adspersus | reverse complement strand
CTTCGGACCGATAAGCACGCACCACTATCTATCCCTGAGGAAGCCCTTCGCGGCGAAACACGTCGGATCACTGCGTGCCACGGCACAGCCTTTTGAATAGTTTTATGGGTATATGTAAACATTTATGACAAATCCATACTATATATTATGTGTAAGTACTCTGCGCTGTGAATTAGTAACAGGACGGAGATGAAAACAATATATGTTTATGTGTATTTGATGACTTATGTACTGAATCAATACACTTCACTCTTTGCATGAAAAACCTATGAGCCTCAAACCTCTTTCTTTCCTCTGTAACTTGAAATCCTGTTGCTGTTCCCCTTATGGCACACAGCACCTCCCACTCGCCTTCCTGTATAGAAAAGAATAAGCACAGAAATGTTTGCTATTTGTTTACTATTTTTAGAATGATCAGTAGTGATAATTTAGAGCAACAATTATTGCACCTCTGGGGCTTAAGTGTACTCGGGATTATATGCTGAGCGTGAACTAAAGAGGGGAGTTTTTTTAGATGGTAAGCATGCTGATTGCTGAAACGATTATAGGAAGATTTTCCAGAGGAGATGGGAAACCTAGGATAAATCCTGTATGGGAGAAAAGAGGTGTCTACAGGATATTAGAGAAGGATGTCGTTGGCAAAGCGGAGGTTGCAAAAGCAGAATCCGGAGATAGAGTTCAGTAAGGAGGGTCAGAAATGTTAGGTGCTTTGAGAGAGTCTTAAAGTGTATAAAGTGATTGGCAATCGGTGGAGGGATGACAAGTAAAAGGACATGGTTAGTATGTCAGTGTAAGGCTTGAGTAAGAGTATGAAGTTCCCGACAGACAATATATACACTCATTTAATGCCCACAAAAGCCTCCCATGTGTAAACATCCAGAAACCCTAAGAAATCTGCTTGGTGTCACCTTGGATGTGTTGTCACTAAATTGGGCTAAATTATTATTATTAATAATAAAAGGTATTTATATAGCGCCAACATGATACTCAGCGCTGTACATTAAATAGGAGTTGCAAATGACAGACAGATACAGACCGTGACACGGGGAGGAGAAGACCCTGCCCAAATATTTTTTCCACTTCATTGCCAGCTGTTGCTTAAATGTTTTAGGGGGAAGAAGTGGGGTGGCAGAGCTGGGCTAGCACAGACATTAATTAGGTCCTCCTAGAAGTGGACCGTGTATAAAAGATGAAAAAACTTTTCTGTAAAAAAAACTACAGGAAAGGATTAATAAATATTTACGCAGAGAGAAATCTGGAGCAAAGGGTGATTATTATGTGTGTGTGTATATATATATCAGTAAGTGTTAACAAACATAAGTGTTAACATTACAAATGTTGATTGCTTTGACTATCTTGTCTAATTTAGTATATAATAAATGTTTTGTAATACAAAAAATACAAATTTTACGATATGTCTTGTGACTGCTTTATGTTATTTGAGGGTCACTCAAATTTTTTAGCCCATTTTTAAATGGCCCTGGTTCTGTCACTTCCCAGAATCCATTCACTGTAAATGGTTTTCCCAGAACTGACAGTTCCTGCTACAGAAATGAAGATTTATTCGGCAGGGCTGACATAATTTATTGCTTGTTGCATTCACTTTATGGCCTACTGACTTGTCCAGTTTGTTGATAAATAGCAGGAGATGGCAATGCTGTCTTTTTGTTCATTTTAATGTCATTGGGAGTTGCTAAAAACCATAGAATGATGGGGGCTTACCACAATGTATTGCATTATCCTACAAAGAACTATTAGAGGGGTGCAGGAAGCTTTGTAGTCTGTAGGAACTTCATTTCACCAATGCACCAAAACACTGGAATGTTTTTTTTTTTTTTCCATTAAAATGCTCATGGACTGTGGTTGATGTTCTGTGAGGGTGGAAGTCCATCATTTAACGTGTAACCACAGCTGTAAACAAAACAACTTTTTTGTTTTTGGGTAACTATTTTGGCATGTGCAGCTTAGCAATTTTTGACCTTTGAGGTGAGCAATCAGACAGGTAAGTTTGTTTTGTTACAGAAGGGACATCGCCTACCTCTTTCTATATTAAAGCCTGATTACAGATTTAGAAAGTGGAACTTTAGTTTGGGACCTAC
>NC_092860.1:149073724-149074175 GCF_032062135.1 Pyxicephalus adspersus | reverse complement strand
CCTGTAAACAATATGGGGAAGTGAAGGCATTAGAAGTTTACCCGATACCCATGGCTTGAGGAAACGAGACACGGTCTAGTGAAATATCACCCCGGGGGTAGATTGGCTCTTTAGGCATTTTAAATGTTAATTTTCTTAAAAAGTATGTGTTTAATTCTTTAGTACATGGTTTAAAGGTCAGTGTTAATCTAAATAAAGCATAAGAGCAGTTGGAAAGCAACTAAGGTTTTATCTATTCTGTATATGATTAGTTTTTCAAATTTACAGAGACCTTGACATGACCATTTATATATCGCATTTTATTGTTGATGCTTTTGAAGTTGTTTGAGTCCTAATGTTTTTTATTCACTCTTTCTGTGTCTAGGAAAATCCTCAAACACAGCAAATTTTTTCGCTACCTGCACTCGGCAGTGATCATCAGTGGCACCATGCTGGTTTTTGGTGGAAACAC